>NC_069505.1:239069401-239146901 GCF_027579735.1 Bombina bombina | reverse complement strand
CATAAAGAATAATATTAGGAATCACAGTGTACCTAGACACTGTCATGCGAATCATCATGGTTCCCTTGACACGTTTAATATTTGCCCTATTGAATCTATTCCATCTTCACATCTATATAATAGATTTACAGTACTCGATTAAGACAGAGGGAAACTTTTTGGATTTACAAATTGCAGACCTTGTTTCCTGCTGGTCTCAATATGAATATGGATCTTGCTGCCTTCTGAATTATTGTTTTTTTGTCTGGTGTGTCTATGGTTGGGTGCTTTTGACATCTGTGTTCTTCTATTAACTGATATATATATATATAAGTGTCACTTATTGTGTGAAAGGATTATAGCCAGGGGGCCTGCTATTATCTAGGTATCTCTTTATTAATAGTTTATTAGTGGTCCCTTTAGAGATATTGGGTGATCACACTTATAACTTCATATAGGACATATGACCAGGGCCGCCACTAGAAATTTTGGGGCCCCTGACTTAACTATCGATCAGGGCCCCCCCGCCCTCCTTTGACATGTGCAATTTTTGACCTAGTGACAAAAACGTATATGCACTTTATTCTTAATTGTCTATTTAAACTTGGAAATGTTGTAAAGGTAGAAAAATACACTGAAACACACACACACCCTCACACATAAGGATTCACATACAGACACTCTAGCAAACACACAAAGAAACTCAGACACAGACACCCAAACAGACACTTAGCACTTGTTTACATTGCCCTGACAAGTAATGAGGTAAACTACAGTTCTGTAAAAAAAGGAGATTTAGAAAACAAAATATGGAGTTCTGAATTATCTTTTTGTAAAGGAAGATGCCAACTAAATGATGACAACAGCTTTACAGTGGCTGAAAGGAAGGGCCCTGAACTGCCTAAACAATAATTTAAAGGTTAAATGGTAGATTGGTGACTTCCGGAAAGGTCTCATAAGTCTCAAAGTCTGTAGAAAGATGTGAATAATCAGTAGTAAGGTCAAAATTTCGGAAAAAGGAACATACAATGGACACCCACACACAAACTCAAACTTGCACATACACCCAAGGAAACACCAACAGAGACAGCCTCAGAAAACACACAAAGACATACACACACACACACAGAGACACCCACAGAAAACACATAAAGACATACATACACACCCTCACTGAGACATCCACAGAAAACACACAAAGACATACACACCCTCACAGAGACACCCACAGAAAATACACACCCTCACAGAGACATCCACAGAAAACACAGACATACATACACACACACACACCCTCACAGACATCCACAGAAAATGCACAAAGACATACACACCCACCCTCACAGAGATACCAACAGAAAAAAAAAACATAATTTATGTAAGAACTTACCTGATAAATTCATTTCTTTCATATTAACAAGAGTCCATGAGCTAGTGACGTATGGGATATACATTCCTACCAGGAGGGGCAAAGTTTCCCAAACCTTAAAATGCCTATAAATACACCCCTCACCACACCCACAAATCAGTTTAACGAATAGCCAAGAAGTGGGGTGATAAGAAAAAAAGTGCGAAGCATATAAAATAAGGAATTGGAATAATTGTGCTTTATACAAAAAAATCATAACCACCACAAAAAAGGGTGGGCCTCATGGACTCTTGTTAATATGAAAGAAATGAATTTATCAGGTAAGTTCTTACATAAATTATGTTTTCTTTCATGTAATTAACAAGAGTCCATGAGCTAGTGACGTATGGGATAATGACTACCCAAGATGTGGATCTTTCCACACAAGAGTCACTAGAGAGGGAGGGATAAAATAAAGACAGCCAATTCCTGCTGAAAATAATCCACACCCAAAATAAAGTTTAACAAAAAACATAAGCAGAAGATTCAAACTGAAACCGCTGCCTGAAGAACTTTTCTACCAAAAACTGCTTCAGAAGAAGAAAATACATCAAAATGGTAGAATTTAGTAAAAGTATGCAAAGAGGACCAAGTTGCTGCTTTGCAGATCTGGTCAACCGAAGCTTCATTCCTAAACGCCCAGGAAGTAGATACTGACCTAGTAGAATGAGCTGTAATTCTCTGAGGCGGAATTTTACCCGACTCAACATAGGCAAGATGAATTAAAGATTTCAACCAAGATGCCAAAGAAATGGCAGAAGCTTTCTGGCCTTTCCTAGAACCGGAAAAGATAACAAATAGACTAGAAGTCTTACAGAAAGAGTTCGTAGCTTCAACATAATATTTCAAAGCTCTAACAACATCCAAAGAATGCAACGATTTCTCCTTAGAATTCTTAGGATTAGGACATAATGAAGGAACCACAATTTCTCTACTAATGTTGTTGGAATTCACAACTTTAGGTAAAAATTCAAAAGAAGTTCGCAACACCGCCTTATCCTGATGAAGAATCAGAAAAGGAGACTCACAAGAAAGAGCAGATAATTCAGAAACTCTTCTGGCAGAAGAGATGGCCAAAAGGAACAAAACTTTCCAAGAAAGTAATTTAATATCCAATGAATGCATAGGTTCAAATGGAGGAGCTTGAAGAGCCCCCAGAACCAAATTCAAACTCCAAGGAGGAGAAATTGACTTAATGACAGGCTTTATACGAACCAAAGCTTGTACAAAACAATGAATATCAGGAAAAATAGCAATCTTTCCGTGAAAAAGAACAGAAAGAGCAGAGATTTGACCCTTCAAGGAACTTGCGGACAAACCCTTATCTAAACCATCCTGAAGAAATTGTAATATTCTCGGTATTCTAAAAGAATGCCAAGAAAAACGATGAGAAAGACACCAAGAAATATAAGTCTTCCAGACTCTATAATATATCTCTCTGGATACAGATTTACGAGCCTGTAACATAGTATTAATCACAGAGTCAGAGAAACCTCTTTGACCAAGAATCAAGCGTTCAATCTCCATACCTTTAAATTTAAGGATTTCAGATCCTGATGGAAAAAAGGACCTTGAGACAAAAGGTCTGGTCTTAACGGAAGAGTCCACGGTTGGCAAGAGGCCATCCGGACAAGATCCGCATACCAAAACCTGTGAGGCCATGCCGGAGCTACCAGCAGAACAAACGAGCATTCCTTCAGAATCTTGGAGATTACTCTTGGAAGAAGAACTAGAGGCGGAAAGATATAGGCAGGATGATACTTCCAAGGAAGTGAAAATGCATCCACTGCCTCCGCCTGAGGATCCCGGGATCTGGACAGATACCTGGGAAGTTTCTTGTTTAGATGAGAAGCCATCAGATCTATTTCTGGAAGTTCCCACATTTGAACAATCTGAAGAAATACCTCTGGGTGAAGAGACCATTCGCCCGGATGCAACGTTTGGCGACTGAGATAATCCGCTTTCCAATTGTCCATACCTGGGATATAAACCGCAGAGATTAGACAGGAGCTGGATTCCGCCCAAACCAAAATTCGAGATACTTCTTTCATAGCCAGAGGACTGTGAGTCCCTCCTTGATGATTGATGTATGCCACAGTTGTGACATTGTCTTATCTGAAAACAATGAACAACTCTCTCTTCAGAAGAGGCCAAGACTGAAGAGCTCTGAAAATTGCACGGAGTTCCAAAATATTGATCGGAAATCTCACCTCCTGAGATTCCCAAACCCCTTGTGCCGTCAGATACCCCCACACAGCTCCCCAACCTGTAAGACTTGTATCTGTTGAGATTATAGTCCAGGTCGGAAGAACAAAGAAGCCCCCTGAACTAAACGATGGTGATCTGTCCACCATGTCAGAGAGTGTCGTAAAATCGATTTAAAGATATTAATTGAGATATCTTTGAGTAATCCCTGCACCATTGGTTCAGCATAAAGAGCTGAAGAGGTCGCATGTGAAAACGAGCAAAGGAGATCGCATCTGATGCGGCAGTCCTAAGACCCAACATTTCCATGCATAAGGCTACCAAAGGGAATGATTGTGACTGAAGGTTTTGACAAGCTGATATCAATGTTAAACTTCTCTTGTCTGACAAGGACAGAGTCATAGACACTGAATTTATCTAGAAACCTAAAAAGGTTACCTTTGTCTGAGGAATCAATGAACTGATTGGTAAATTGATCCTCCAACCATGAACTTGAAGAAACAACACAAGTCGATTCGTATGAGATTCTTCGAAAATGAGAAGACTGAGCAAGTACCAAGATATCGTCCAAATAAGGAAATACCAAAACCCTATTCTCTGATTACAGAAAGAAGGGCACCGAGAACCTTTGAAAAAAATTCTTGGAACTGAGGCTAGGCCAAACAGTAGAGCCACAAAACTGGTAATGCTTGTCTAAAAAGAGAATCTCAGACACTAAAAGTGATCTAGATGAATCGGAATATGCAGATACACATCCTGTAAATCTATTGTAGACATATAATGCCCTTGCTAAACAAAAGGCAGGATAGTCCTACAGTAACCATCTTGAATGTTGGTATCCTAACATAACGATTCAATAATGATAGATCCAGAACTGGTCTGAAGGAATTGACCTTCTTTGGTACAATGAAGAGATAAAATAAAACCCCAGCCCCTGTTCCAGAACTGGAACTGGCATAAATACTCCAGCCAACTCTAGATCTGAAACATATTTCAGAAATGCTGAGCCTTGCTGTGTCAACTGGGACACGGGGAAGAAAAAGAATCTCTTAGCAGGAGGCCTTAACTTGAAGCCAATTCTGTACCTTTCTGAAACCAGAGATTAAGAACGGAATTGATCCAAATTTCTTTGAAGAAAACGTAATCTGCCCCATACCAGCTGAGCTGGAATAAGGGCCGCACCTTCATAGGTACTTAGGAGCTGGCTATAGGTTTCTATAAGGCTTGGATATATTCCAAACTGGAAATAGTTTCCAAACTGATACCGCTCCTGAGGATGAAGGATCAGGCTTTTGTTCCTTGTTGTGAGGAAAGGAACGAAATGATTATTTACCCTGGAAAGAAAGGGAAAGCAAAGTTGACTTAGAAGACATGTCAGCATTCCAAGTTTAATCCATAAAGCTTTTCTAGCTAAAATAGCTAGAGACATATACCTGACATCAACTCTAATGATATCAAAAGATGGTATCACCAATAAAATTATTAGCATGTTATAGAATAATAATAATGCTATAAAATTATGATCTGTTACTTGTTGCGCTAAAGCTTCTAACCAAAAAGTTGAAGCTGCAGCAACATCCGCTAAAAATATAGCAGGTCTAAGAAGATTACCTGAACATAAGTAAGCTTTTCTTAGAAAGGATTCAATTTTCCTATCTAAAGGATCCTTAAATGAAGTACTATCTGCCATAGGAACAGTAGTACATTAGCAGGAGTAGAGACAGCCCCATAACCTTAGGGATTTTTGTCCCAAAAAACTCTAATCTGTCAGATGGCACAGGATATAATTTGCTTAAACGTCTAGAAGGAGTAAATAAATTACCCAAATTATTCCATTCCCTGGAAATTACTTCAGAAATAGCATCAGGGAGATAAAACACTTCTGGAATAACTACAGGAGATTTAAAAACCTTATTAAAACGTTTACATTTAGTATCAAGAGGACCAGAATCCTCTATTTCTAATGCAAATAACACTTCTTTAAGTAAAGAATGAATAAATTCCATCTTGAACAAATACAAAGATTTATCAGCATCAACCTCTGAGACAGAAACCTCTGAACCAGAAGAACCATTATCAGTATCAGAATGATGATGTTCATTTAAAAATTCATCTGAAAAAAAGAGAAGTTTTAAAAGACTTTTATGTATACTAGAAGGAGAAATAACAGACATAGCCTTCTTAATGGATTTAAAAAATAAAATCTCTTATGTTATCAGGAACACTCTGAAAATTAGATGTTGACGGAACAGCAACAGGTAATGTAACAGTACTAAAGGAAATTTTATCTGCATTAATAAGTTTGACATGACATGCAATACAAATAACAGCTGGAGAAACAGATACCAAAAGTTTATAGCAGACTTAGCTTGGTAGCTCCAGCACTGTGCAGTGATTTTCCTGTAGTATCTTCTGACTCAGTTGCAACGTGGAACATCTTGCAATATGTAAAAGAAAAAAACAACATATAAAGCAAAATTGATCAAATTCCTTAAATGACAGTTTCAGGAATGGGAAAAAAATGCCAGTGAACAAGCTTCTAGCAACCAGAAGCAATAAATAATGAGACTTAAATAATGTGGAGACAAAAATGACGCCCATATTTTTTAGCGCCAAAAAAGACGCCCACATTATTTGGCGCCTAAATGCTTTTGGCGCCAAAAATGACGCCACATCCGGAACGCCGACATCTTTGACGCAAAATAACGTCAAAAAATGACGCAACTTCCGGCGACACGTATGACGCCGGAAACGGAAAAGAATTTTTGCGCCAAAAAAGTCCGCGCCAAGAATGACGCAATAAAATGAAGCATTTTCAGCCCCCGCGAGCCTAACAGCCCACAGGGAAAAAAGTCAAATTTTTGAGGTAAGAAAAAATATGATAATTCAATGCATAATCCCAAATATGAAACTGACTGTCTGGAAATAAGGAAAGTTGAACATTCTGAGTCAAGGCAAATAAATGTTTGAATACATATATTTAGAACTTTATAAATAAAGTGCCCAACCATAGCTTAGAGTGTCACAGAAAATAAGACTTACTTACCCCAGGACACTCATCTACATGTTTGTAGAAAGCCAAACCAGTACTGAAACGAGAATCAGTAGAGGAAATGGTAAATATAAGAGTATATCGTCGATCTGAAAAGGGAGGTAAGAGATGAATCTCTACGACCGATAACAGAGAACCTTATGAAATAGACCCCGTAGAAGGAGATCACTGCATTCAATAGGCAATACTCTCTTCACATCCCTCTGACATTCACTGCACGCTGAGAGGAAAACCGGGCTCCAACTTGCTGCGGAGCGCATATCAACGTAGAATCTAGCACAAACTTACTTCACCACCTCCCTTGGAGGCAAAGTTTGTAAAACTGATTTGTGGGTGTGGTGAGGGGTGTATTTATAGGCATTTTAAGGTTTGGGAAACTTTGCCCCTCCTGGTAGGAATGTATATCCCATACGTCACTAGCTCATGGACTCTTGTTAATTACATGAAAGAAATACATACACACTTATAGAGACACAAACCAAAGCACAGACACCCACAGAAACACTCACAGGAGGAAACATTTATGCACCTTGCATCCCCTAAATCAACAGTGTGTGACATGCATGATAAAAAAATGCAGAAATTAAGAGATCACTTTTTAAAGAATCATATTTGTAAATGTGCAAACAAAAATAATTATGTGAATTCAAAATTGTACATTAATGATCTGGGTAGATTGCTAGATGAAGAAAAGTACTTTTAAAAGGTTGACATATGTTTGTTTGATATTTTCCCCATTTTCCGCAACCAAGAGCACCACTTCAAATATAGTGTACAAATGTTCCCATCTGTCAGCTGTACTTGTGGATTTTGAAAATGCTGTACTGTATATGGTCTTGGTGGAACCATAAGCTGTGGTACTCATACCATTAGATCTGGTTAAATGCAGGATTTAAGCTTGTTGGTATGCATTTCAAAATTATGTCAGCTGTAGAGTAAACTGAACAGTTTTAAGTTAACCTGTCTCATTTACAACACTGAGCAATCTTAGTCTGAGAGTATAACATGTTATGCAGATGTAAAAATCTTAGATAAAATGCCTCCTTGTATCTGAAAAGTCCTTGCATAAAGGGGCAGTAAACTGGAATGTAATATACATCATTTGTGTATTGAGGAGGAAACATTTCTGCATGGTTTTAAATATAGAATTTCTACAGCATTGTCAAATAATCATAAATACACTGCTGCTAAAAAAATGTGTTTTTATGGACCCCTGGCCCCACCATACAACTACTACCACACTGAAGTTACAATCTTAATTTGTACAAAGAAATAAAAAACATTTGCTAAGTAATTCCTACCTCCTCTGCAAATGAAAGTGATCAGCCGTCTGACTCAGGCACACACTCTACAAACAAAGTACCAAGTCTGTCTCACACTGTGCATAGTGGTTTAGTGCACACTCAGAAATCCTCTCAAATGCTAATACTTTACTCCTTGTTATAACATTTCCCATGCTCAATTAGCACTCTGCTGTAGTACCCACTGGTGGCTGCCAAAATAAAAAAAAAAAATTTTTTTTTTTTTTTTTTTTACTTCTTGCCTCATGGGGCCCCCCTAGCCCATTGGGCCCCTGACAGGAGTCACCCCTGTCACCCCCTGATGGCAGCCCTGCATATGACACACAGCCTTGTTGTTACATCATTATGAAGCGTGTATTCCTCATGATCCCACTGATTTATGATTATGGCTCATGACCACCTATGTTTAGGTCATTTTTGAGTGTAAGTTTATTTTTGGTTATTTTGGGAATTTTATGTACTTTTACACATTTACACCTTTATATCTTAGTTATATTATGATATAATACACCTTTATTTCTTATTTATATTATGATATTATTATCTTTATCATCAATTGTATTTTTTAGTTATTAATTATCTTTATAATTTTTTGGGGTATATTATACCACACAATATTGAATCTAGTGACATTGCACTTTGATTATATATTTGATGATGGAGCACTCTGGGGCCTGATTTATTGTTTTATTATTTTATTTGTAATTTATGTATTGATCTGATATATTTTTTATTTGTATTTGCCTATTGGATCTGATTGGCATAAAATTATAAAACTACCAAATAATAATAAAATGATGAATTCTATTCTATCTTATTTAAGGCTTTATCTATGTACTTATCGGGTACATATTGTGATATAATGACTATGTACGATCTGAGTGGTGTTTGGGCTTTATACTTATGCCCAGTCCCACTGCTATTATGCGGGTGTCCGTATTTTTTTTTTTTAAATTGGTACTTCGAGACCAGACTATATAATCTTTTCATTATTATACATTTGGTGATATCGTGATGATATTGCGCCTAGTTCCAGAGGATTGGGTGATGGTTGTTCAGCTGGTAGTGACGTGTAGTCACACCCCCTCTCCCTGTCACTCATGACTGTAAACTATTGGTGGTTCTATTTTATCACTAATGACGCTAGTAATCACACCCCATTCAGACGATTGGCTGATGACCCACACGGTTTGCCGCAGGCTGAGAGCTCACTTTGTGAGTTGTGATGATCACCGCGATATTATGTAGGTACAATTTGGTGCGGCTACTATTTGGCCGTGAATGAGTTTAACAGCCCCCGGTACAAACTGAAATAACCTCTTTGGGACGATCGTTCATATCTGACAAATATGTCAGTTACCACTCCCCCAACGGATGATTGGTTGGTAACCTCTGTACACAGATATGATGATCATAATGATTTAGTGCAACTCTGGTGCCGATAAGTTTATATTTACATAGACCCGATGACTACTCTCATTTGGGATATATTATTTTTGATTCAGACTATAAGTGATAATCGTTAACTACTACATTTGATCACGCACATACCCTTTGAACACTCCTAATAAAATTCTGATCACATTACAGTGCTATGTAGAGGATAGCCAGATTACGATATTGCCTTTAGACAGTGTTGAGGAATGTAATGTAATTTATTATAGTTTGTCTAGTAATCTTGTTAGATTAAGGAAGGAATAGATCCTTATAGACCTCTCATGGTTGCTAAGCATTCTTTGGCAACAATCAGTCACACAGGACTCAGCCACACCTCCAAACACCACACACTTTCAATCATTCTCACTGAATTCAGCTGTGTCAGTTTGTGGGTGGTCAGTTCAAACTTGGTTATGATTGGTCATGTTATTGTATATAGTGTAGCAGTATGTGTATTGTTTTATACAGCCTGATGAAACCGTGCTGTGACACAGAGAAACGCGTTGCTTTTTAACTTGTTTTAAAATAAAACATTTTATTAATTCTACTGCTGCTACATTGTAACTTCTTGGAGATCTGGTTATTTTTCAAGCTACACCTTTTATTCCTGGATTCCCCCTGGTGGGACAAAGTGTGTTCTGACTACCTAAGGTCCTTATTCTCCTTTCATCTCCATCCACTCCTGGATTCCCCCTGGTGGCATAAGGTGCTTTGTGACTACTTAAGGACTATAATCACCTGGATTCCCCCTGGTGGGATAAGGTGCTTTGTGACTACTTAAGGACTATAATCACCTGGATTCCCCCTGGTGGGATAAGGTGCTTTGTGACTACCTAAGGACCACAATCTCCTTCTTTGGGATTTCCCTGTACACTGCCTGAGTGTCTGCCAGATTATAATGATAATATGTAATAATATAAACTATTGTTTAAGATAGCATCAATAAGCCATTTATACTTAGTGATTGTATATAACAGACAGTAATTACTTACATATGCAGCCTGGTACAATATGACTATCACATAGTGATTGCCCACACAAAACAGCTCTATGCAATATAACATTTAATGAGGTTTATATACTCGAGTGTCTTCACTTATTTATTTATCCCCGCAGAATATTTTGTTTAATACAACAATTAGCATATTAATACCTAGATACCAAGTTATCCAAATAACTATTATACCCTCCACTAGGACCTTGATATATAGGCACATAATAAATATAGGCACATGTAGCAACGAAGTATTGATTTTCTGTATTGGGGTAAATTGCAGCTACTATTACACTATTTTTTATAATATACACAAAATGATTTGCAATAACGTTGGCGTTCTAAATGAGACTCACACTGAATGTGTAGTCCCACAATCACTGCATAGTTCGTTTGTTTCACTATCTATATGTACATAGCTGTCTGACTAACGGAGCTTGCTGAAAGTGGTTATATGCGTAACGCCACTAGCCCTGCGTCATACATGCACTGAACGTATGCAAATTTGCCATGCGGTTTTGAATAGAGCCACTTACTCGTTGGCTCCGTAATTGCTCCCAAACAATTTTACAGAAAGCTGATGTTGCTCTGCAACAACGGAAAGGCTCCTTTCCCCCTAAATGTATTATCAAGGATTACATAGTAGGTGAATTGCAAGCACAAATAGTCTCTCTATATACATTTGATCCTCTGCACGTATTGCTGAATGGTTATACAACATAATACTAGTGTGATGACTGTCCATATAGGCATACTTTATTCCTTGCAAACCGGTGTGCATATGACACACACAATGCTAGCCTGACAATGTATGATGCTAATATATTTACAAGCACAACCTATGAGTGATATGGGACACAGTTGAATATTAAACCTGGTATATAATATAACATCCCACATACACTAGTGTATATACATGGGGCTCCGGCATTGTCTATATAATATATGATGTTGTATCCTGTAATATTTAATACAAAATCAAGTGTAGGATCATTGGTTTGATATAATTCTGAGCAATTAGATGGTGCCTGATACACTAGAATGGCACCTTATATGATTGAATGATATTTGGGGATATTACTCTACACAATTTCTTTACTTTTTATTTATTTTCTGTATAGATATCACATCTCTGATGGGGATACATTTTATTTATGTTGTGTTTTGGTTTCTGTAATTTTTTAAATGTATTGTTTATACCGGTATCCAGGCAACTATGTGATTGCCATGGTAACACTTTTTGGCGCAATTATTTGTACTGTTTGATGGGAGGTGCTTAATGTGTTTAAAGTCATCATTTTTAATTTGCACTGTGTTTGGTCTGAGGAAGGGGTTTGTGAACTTCAAAACGTTACCATATAATAAATAACTAATATGTTATCTAAATCCAGTGAGTGCAGTCCTTGATTGAAGAAACATATATATATATATATATATATATATATATATATATATATATATATATATATATATATATATATATATATATATATATATATATATATATATATATACACAGGTGGCACTCGGTTTACAATGGTTCAATTTGCAACGTTTCAGAATAAAAACCTTTTTTTTCCAGTCATGTGACTGCTATTGAAAAGCATTGAGAAGCAGTGCATTGATTAAAATAGCCAGTAGGTGGAGCTGTCCGCTTGTGTTGCAGGCAAGCTGAAATTAATTAGTTTAACCAGACCTGAGCTATCAAGAAGCTTGCAAAGGAACAAGATCTTCCTGTCTATAAATCAATTCAGATTGGAATGCATAGAAAGAACTGTTTGCAGAAAAATGCAAGTAAAGTCTTTGTTGTGTGATTATTTTATTACGTTTATAATGCTGTTTAGCATTTAAAATAATATATTAGGTGCTACTTATGCCAATTTTGAGAGGGGCCTGGAACCTAACTCCCTCACTTCCCATTGACTTACATTATAAACTGGGTTTCAATTTACAACGGTTTTGATTTAAAACCATTCCTTCTGGAACCTAACCCCGGCGTAAACTGAGGGCTACCTGTATATTATGCTTGCAATACTTTTTAATTTAATTTCTATATGCTTTTCCCTGTTACTCATCTCTCCAAATAAAGGGACACTTTACTCCATAATATTCTGTCATTCATGTAAATGGCTAATAGCTTAAAAAGTTTAATTCCCCGCAAAAAAATACTTTGGAAATGCAACATAAAAAAATAAAAAGTCACGTTTACACCCTAAAAAAAGGCCTAGAACCTGGGGGGGGGGGGAGGGGGCAGCAGGATTTTGGGTGCCTAGGGCAGCACAAAACCTAAATACACCACTGCGTGCACCACTATGCAAACACCACACCTTCCCATAAAGCAGCTGTCAGTGGGTCAGTGGCGAGTATCGCTTCTGAAGTCATAATTTGTGTCATACAAGCCACTGCTGGCTCTCTGAGAAATTGTGGTATGAATATTAGTGCACGGCCCTCACAGGATATGTGCATATGCTGCAGAAAAGCAGTAATACATTTTACTAGAAGCATTTTTTGCTGATGGAAGTATATTGCAAAAATGCTTATAATTCAAATTGAAATGCACCCGTGCACATTTTAGTTTTGACCATTCTATCTCTTTAAGGCAGGATATAAAAGAATTTTAGAGGATCCCTTTAATTAAATATAGATAAAGTGTTTCGTAATGAATTTCAAGTATGATCTCATCTTCAACAATGTGGTCAATAGCAATGTCACGAGTGTCTGTTTAATTAGTGACTAACTGAGTTTCATGGATCAGATCCTCACTGGTTAATAAGGACGATGCCAAAAGCTCTGTTAATGGAAAGGGACCCACAAACTCAGGTATAAAAATGCAAAGTGTTTTTGTTTCAGGACAGAGTTTATTTAAACAACAACCGACTTCATTTTGAAATCCTCCTCCCTAATTGCAAAAGAGTAAAAATTAATGACTAAACAGTTTATTATACTGGAGAAGTGGATTAAAGAAATAGACCCTCTGCAAAACTAAGTAACCAAATATTATTTACATTTTAATAGTTTAAAAGTGCATCACTATACATGTAAAAAATGCAGACATTAAACAGATATAGATGCCCATTTCTCAAGCTCTGGATGGAGCTTGAGGGCCCGTGTTTCTGGCGAGTCTTCAGACCTTGAGGGCCCGTGCTTCTGGCGAGTCTTCAGACCTTGAGGGCCCATGTTTCTGGCGAGTCTAAAGACCTTGAGGGCCCGTGTTTCTGGCGAGTCTAAAGACCTTGAGGTCCCATGTTTCTGGCGAGTCTAAAGACCTTGAGGGCCCGTGTTTCTGGCGAGTCTAAAGACCTTGAGGGCCTGTGTTTCTGGCGAGTCTAAAGACCTTGAGGTCCCATGTTTCTGGCGAGTCTAAAGACCGCTGCTCCATAACCCTATCCGCCTGCTCTGATGAGGCGAACATGAATCGCCACAATTCAACCCAATCAAGTACAATTGGGTTGATTGACACCTCCCTGCTGACGGCCGATTGGGCTGCTGGTGCAATGCTGAATACGGAGAGCGTATTGCTCTCCGCATTCAGCAAGGTCTTGCGTACCTGATCCGCACTGTCGGATCAGGTCCGCAAGACCTTTGTTAAATTGGCGTCTATATGTAAATAAGTATTATATAAACCATGAGGAAATAAAATAAATTCCAGCTCTGTAATCAGGTGCTAACAGAAGTAATGATCAGCAGCATCACAGAATGCTACAAAAAGGCTCAATAGTAAACAAATAACTGCAAAGGGCTGTGAGAGAAACATAACACAATCATGTTAATGCCTGCCAGAAAACATCATAAAGGGAGTTTGTTCAGTAATGATCAGGTGAAGCAGACCTCTTTTAAAAATGTCAAGGTTTAAAGACAAATAGATGGACAGACAGATAGACAGAGAGACAGACAGACAGACAGACAGACAGACAGACAGACAGATAGATAGATAGATGATAGATGATAGATCGATAGATATATGATAGATATATAGATAGATGGATATAGATAGATAGATAGAAAGATAGATGATAGATAGATAGATAAATAGATAGATAGATGATAGATGGCTATAGATAGATAGATAGCACAGACTTTTTACTGCACATGAATACTATATATTTTACCAGATATCAGATGTCATTTTTTTGTTCCCGTGGCATCCTTTAATGAAATCTTTAAGTACATATTCTCAACAGCTGCAGTGCACTTTTATTATTAATATTATCAGTTATTTGTAGCGCGGCAGAAGATTCCGGAGCACTATAAACATAGGCGGTATACAAGGTAGCAATTATTGGGATCAAATGGGTAGAGGGCCCTGCCTAGAGTCTCACTGCTGTAGTCAGCTCTTGTGAAGGTGATCTACAAACAGCGGGACTCTTAGGCTTACATGCTAAGGGGGTTCAGGGGATAGCAAAGAAGGAGAGGAACTGGTATAAAGAAAGGTTAGTGTATGTTGTATGCGTCGCTGAACAGTAGAGTCCTTAGGGAGCGCTTGAAGCTTTCAAAACTAGGGGAGAGTCTTGTGGAGCGAGGCAGAGTCCCACAAGATGGGAGCCAGTCTGGAGAAGTCCTGAAAACGGGAGTGTGAGGAGGTAACAAGAGAGGAGGTCGTGAGCAGAGCGAAGGGGACAGGAGGGAAAGTATCTGGAGACAAGGTCTGATATATAGGGGGGAGCAGTGCACTTGAGGGCTTTGTATGTCAGAGTGAGGATTTTGTGTTTAATCCTGGAGGCAAGAGGAAGCCAGTGAAGGGATTGGCAGAGAGGTGCAGCAGATGAAGAGTGACGTGTAAGGAAGATGAGCCTGGCAGTGGCATTCATTATGGATTGTAAAGGAGCTAGGCGGCAGATAGGGAGACCAGAGAGGACGGAGTTGCAGTAGTCAAGGCAAGAAATGATGCACTACTGGTGATTGGTGGCTAGTATCACTAGTATAATTTGCCTCTTGTCATTGGCTCGGCAGATGTCTTTAGCTAACTATTAGTATTCCATTGCTGCTCCTATGATTATCTTTGAACAAAGGGTGCCAAGAGAACAAAGTAAATTGATAACAGATAAATAATATGCTCTATCCGAATCATTAAAGGGACATTAAACTGCTGTGCAGAACTACAAAAGAATAGTAACTGCTCACAGTCAGCTAGATTACGAGTTTTGCGGTATGAGTTGAAGAGCAGCGTTATGGCTCTTTTTCACTACCGCTGGTATTACGAGTTTTGCAGGTATATCTGTCCTGCACACTTTTTTGGCCGTAACGCAACATAACTACCGCAGCTTTCAAAAAGTCCTTTTTCAATGGGACTTCCACAGCGCCGGTATTACGAGCCTATAACTACAAGATCTGTACCGTAAACTGAAAGTCTGTAGTTATGGCTTTTATGTTACAAAGCCGTACAATAAAACTCATAGCTAAAGTGCTAAAAAGTACACTAACACTCATAAACTACCTATTAATCCCTAAACCAAGGCCCTCCCGCATCGCAAACACTAAAATAAAATTATTAACCCCTAATCTGCCACTCCCGGCATTGCCGCCACTATAATAAACATATTAACCCCTAAACCGCTGCACTCCCGCTTCGCAAACACTAGTTAAATATTATTAACCCCTAATCTGCTGTAGCATAAAACTCATAACTAAAGTGCTAAAAAGTACACTAACACCCATAAACTACCTATTAACCCCTAAACCAAGGCCCTCCCGCATCGCAAACACTAAAATAAAATTATTAACCCATAATCTGCCACTCCCGGCATTGCCGCCACTATAATAAACATATTAACCCCTAAACCGCTGCACTCCCGCATCGCAAACACTAGTTAAATATTATTAACCCCTAATCTGTTGTCCCTAACATCACCGCAATCTACATTACTGTTATTAACCCCTAATCTGATGCCCTCAAAATCTATACTAAAGTTATTAACCCCTAAACCTAACGCTAAGTCTAACCCTAACACCCACTAACTTTAATATAATTAAAATAAATCTAAATAAAAATTACTATCATTAACTAAATCCTATTTAAAACTAAATACTTACCTGTAAAATAAACCCTAACCTAGCTACAATATAACTAATAGTTACATTGTAGCTAGCTTAGGTTTTATTTTTATTTCACAGGCAAGTTTGTATTTATTTTAACTAGGTAGACTAGTTACTAAATAGGTATTAACTATTTACTAGCTACTTAGCTAAAATAAATACAAATTTACCTGTGAAATAAAACCTAACCTGAGTTAAACTAACACCTAACCTTACACTACAATTAAATAAATTACATTAATTAAATACAATTAACTAAATTACAAAAAAACAAACACTAAATTACACAAAATAAAAAAGAAATGATCAAATATTTAAACTAATTACACCTAATCTAATAGCCCTATCAAAATAAAAAAGCCCCCCCAAAATAAAAAAAAACCTAGCCTAAACTAAACTGCCAATAGCCCTTAAAAGGGCATTTTGCGGGGCATTGCGCCAAAGAAATCAGCTCTTTTACCTGTAAAAAAATATTACAAACAACCCCCAACAGTAAAACCAACCACCCACACAACCAAACCCCCAAATAAAATCCTATCTAAAAAAACCTAAGCTCCCCATTGCCCTGAGAAGGGCATTTGTTTTAAAAGTGCATTTAGCTCTTTTTCTGCCCAAACCCTAAGCTAAAAATAAAACCCACCCAATAAACCCTTAAAAAAACCTAACACTAACCCCCGAAGATCCACAGTTTTTGAAGACCAGACATCCATCCTCAACGAAGCCGGGAGAAGTCTTCATCCAAGCAACAAGAATTGGTCCTCCAGACGGGCAGAAGTCTTCATCCAGACGGCATCTTCTATCTTCATACTTCCGACGCGGAGCGGCTCCATCTTCAAGATATCTGGCGTGGAGCATCCTCTTCCATCGATGGATCTTCAAGAATTAATTCTCCTTTAAATGACATCATCCAAGATGGCGTCGCTTGAATTTCGATTGGCTGATAGAATTCTATCAGTGAATCGGAATTAATAGTGAAAAAATCCTATTGGCTGATTGGAACAGCCAATAGAATGCAAGCTCAATCCTATTGGCTGATTGGATCAGCCAATAGGATTGAAGCTCAATCCTATTAGCTGATTGCATCAGCCAATAGGATTTTTTCACCTTTAATTCCGATTGGCTGATAGAGTTCTATCAGCCAATCGTAATTCAAGGGACGCCATCTTGGATGATGTAATTTAAAGGAGAAATCATTCTGGAAGAGCCGTGGAAAGAAGAGGATGCTCTGCGCCACTTGGATGAAGACTTGTCGCTTGGATGAAGACTTCTCATGTCTTTGTTGAGGACTTCTTGCCGCTTGGATGAAGACTTCTCCTGGCTTTGTTGAGGATGGATGTCCGGTCTTCAAAAACTGTAAGTGGATCTTCGGGGGCTAGTGTTAGGTTTTTTTAAGGGTTTATTGGGTGAGGGTTTCTTTAGCTTAGGGTTTGGGCAGAAAAAGAGTTAAATGCCCTTTTAAGGGCAATGCCCATAGAAATGCCCTTTTCAGGGCAATGGGCAGCTTAGGTTTTTTTTAGATAGGATTTTATTTGGGAAGTTTGGTTCTGTGGGTGGTGGGTTTTACTGTTGTGGGTTGTTTGTATTATTGTTTTACAGGTAAAATAGCTGATTTCTTTGGGGCAATGCCCCACAAAAGGCCCTTTTAAGGGCCATTGGTAGTTTATTGTAGGCTAGGGTTTTTTTATTTAGGGGGGCTTTTTTAATTTTGATAGTGCTATTAGATTTGGTGTAATTAGTTTAAATATTTGATCATTTCTTTTTTATTTTGTGTAATTTTGTTTTTTTGGTGTTATAAATTTAGTTAATTGTATTTAATTAATGTAATAGATTTAATTGTAGTGTAAGGTTAGGTGTTAGTGTAACTCAGGTTAGGTTTTATTTTACAGGTAAATTTGTATTTATTTTAACTAGGTAGCTTGTAAATAGTTAGTAAGTATTTAGTTTTAAATAGGTATTATTTAGTTAATGATAGTAATTTTTATTTAGATTTATTTTAATTATATTAAAGTTAGTGGGTGTTAGGGTTAGACTTAGGGTTAGGTTTAGGGGTTAATAACTTTTGTATAGTGGCGGCGACGTTGAGGGCGGCAGATTAGGGGTTAATAAGTGTAGGTAGGTGGCGGCGATGTTAGGGGCGGCAGATTAGAGGTGAATAAGTGTAGGTAGGTGGTGGCGGTGGCAGCAGATTAGGGGTTAATAAGTATAATGTAGGTGGCGGTGATGTCGGGGGCGGCAGATTAGGGGTGTTTAGTCTCGGGGTTTATGTGAGGGTGTTAGGTGTAAACATAACTTTTCTTTCCCCATAGGAATTGATGGGGCTGCTTTACGGAGCTTTACGCTCCTTTATTGCAGGTTTTAGGCTTTTTTTTTAGCAGGCTCTCCCCATTGATGTCTATGGGGAAATCGTGCACGAGCACGTAAAACCAGCTAAAAGCAGCACTGGTATTTGAGTGCGCTATAGAGCTCAATTTTGCTCAACGCTGCCATATTGCCTGCTAACACCGGGTTTTTGCAAACCTGTAATAGCAGCGCTATAGGGAGGTGAGCGTTGGCAATAACTTGCAAGTTAGCACCGAGCCGATCATAACGCAAATCTCATAATCTAGCCGTATGTATTTTATCATCAGGGACATCCATGGGGAGGAACCCTAATAAATTCCCTATAAATAAAAGGAGTTATTTTGAATCTGAAGATTCCTCTTCTGAGGATGGTTTTTTTTAAAACTCAAGACCCTGCCACTGAATCCTTTAATATTATTCCTTAAAGAAAAAGAAAGAACTGAAAGTGTGTGTTGGAATCAAGCACTCTTTTAGTCAAACAAATGAATTTTTCTATATATAATATCAAAAATTTGTTACAATCAAAAAGAAAATTAGAGATATTTTTCCAACAGAAAATAAGCACAAGAAGTGAAAAAACATAATTTATGTAAGAACTTACCTGATAAATTAAATTCTTTCATATTGGCAAGAGTCCATGAGCTAGTGACGTATGGGATAGTAATACCCAAAATGTGGAACTTCACAGAAGAGTCACTAGAGAGGGATAAAATAATAACAGCCATTTTCTGCTTAAAAAATTAATCCACAACCCAAATTATAAGTTTATTTTCATAATGAAAAGAAAAAAACTTAAACATAAGCAGAGGAATCAAACTGAAACAGCTGCCTGAAAAACTTTTCTACCAAAGACTGCTTCCGAAGAAGAAAATTCATCAAAACGGTAGAATTTAGTAAATGTATGCAAAGAAGACCAAGTTGCTGCTTTGCAAATCTGATCAACTGAAGCTTCATTCTTAAAAAACCATGTAGGGGAGACTGATCTGGTAGAATGAGCTGTAATTCTCTGAGGCGGGCCTGACCCGACTCCAAATAAGCCTGATAAATCAAAAGCTTTAACCAAGATGCCAAGGAAATGGCAGAAGCCTTTCCTAGAACTAGAAAAGATAACAAATAGACTAGAAGTCTTCCTGAAATCTTTAGTAGCTTCAACATAATATTTCAAAGCTCTTACCACATCCAAAGAATGTAAGGATCTCTCTCCAAAGAATTCTTAGGATTAGGACACAAAGAAGGGACAGCAATTTCTCTATTAATGTTGTTAGAATTCACAACCTTAAATTTAAATGAAGTCCGCAAAACTGCCTTATCCTGATGGAAAATCAGAAAAGGAGATTCACAAGAAAGAGCAGATAATTCGGAAACTCTAATAGTAGAAGAGATGGCCAAAAGGAACAACACTTTCCAAGAAAGTAGTTTATTGCCCAAAGAATGCATAGGCTCAAATGGAGGAGCCTGTAAAGCCTTCAAAACCAAATTAAGACTCCAAGGAGGAGAGATTGATTTAATGACAGGCTTGATATGGACCAAAGTGTCAAGGATTTTTCCCTGCTTTGTCCTGACTCAGCTCGTCTGACTATCAGCTCTGGTTTTGACTCCTGACTTGTTATTTGACTTATGGACTTTTTATTAGTTTTTGCTATTAATAAATGTGTGATTATTTTTGCACTTCTTGTCTCAATCTGATTCCTGGCACCCTGATATTACGCAAGGGCCATGGATCCTGATGGTGCTAATACACCTTTACCTACCATCATTTCCAGGATGGATGAACAGGATCACCGCTTGGATAAATTTGCACTAGCCGTGCAAACCCTGCTGACTCGCCCTGCACATTTGGACCAAAGTGTCCTGCAGAGGATCTCAAGGCATTGGTGTCTTTTTTTATCCTAATTGACATCAGACTCAGAGAGAGGCCCACTTTCAAGGAGCGCTTGCGGAAGCCTCCTGTTCTGTTGTCTTCTACGTGTTCGTTCCCACCCATGCCTCCCTCTCCTCCCATGCCTCCTGGTCCTGAGTCACCAAATACTGCTGAGCCGATGCAGTTTGGATTCACGTGTCTCTCCGTGGCAGAGAGGGCCTTTAGGAGGAAGGAGGGGCTCAGCCTCTATTGTGGGTTACAGGGCCAACTTTTGAAGTATTGTCCTACATGGCCGGAAAAACGCTCACACCTAAGGTCCTGTCGGGGCAGACCTTGGTTGGTTTATCCTCGTCCCCGGAACTGCTAAAGGAGAAACCTTTGGTCATGGTTGTCCTTTCCTGGGTGGTATTCCATAGTCACCCAGGCACTTGTTGACTCCTGTGCTGCAGGCTATTTCATTAACAGTGCTTTTGTATCTAAGTACTCCATTCCTGTTTTGCCTCAGTCCGTTGTGCTTGCTATTGAGGCCATTGATGGCAGACCCCTTCAACACGCACTCGTTACTCACAAGACTGCTCCGTTATCCATGGCTATTGGGGCTCTCCATTTTTAAATCCTCCAGTTCCAGGTGATAAATTCTCTGCATTTTCCAGTTGTTCTGGGTTATCCCTTGCTCCAAAAGCACAATCCCAGTCTCGACTGGCGCAGGTCCGAAATTTTGTTGTGGTTTCCGCAGTGTATTTCCACTTGTCTTCGGAAACCAGTTAAAGTCTTGTGCACTTCTTCGATATCTCAATTGCCAGAGGAGTACCGAGAGTTCCTAGATGTTTTTGACAAGGTGCGTGCCGGTACGTTGCTTCCTCAGCGGTCTTTCGATTGTGCCATAGACCTGCAACCTGGAGCCATTCCTCCTCGAGGCCGGGTTTACCCTCTGCCTATTGCGTAGAATTGTGCTATGGAGGAGTATGTTGCCGATACTCTGTCGCGGGGGATCATCCGCAAATCCTGTTCTTCTGCAGGGGCTGGTGAGTTAAGACCATGCATCGATTATAGGGGTCTTAATCGTCTTACCATTAAGAATGCTTATCCTATTCCACTCATTACGGATTTCTTTGACCACCTCAAGGGAGCTACAGTCTTTTCTAAACTTGATTTGAGAGGAGAGTACATTCTTGTTAGGATCAAGGAGGGCCATGAATGGAAAACAGCATTTAACACCAGGAGAGGGCATTATGAGTATCTTGTAATGCCCTTTGGTGTATGTAATGTGTATGTAATGCTCCTGCTGTTTTCCAGGAATTTATTAATGATGTCCTACGAGATATGTTGCAACAGTGTATTTAGACGACATCCTCATACACTCACCCACACTTGAGGCTCATCGTTCTGATGTTACACGGGTTCTTCAGAGACAACGTGAGAATGGCCCATTTGTAAACTCAAGAAATGTGAGTTCCATCAGACTCAAGTAACCTTCCTAGGTTGTTATCTCCGTTGCAGGGTTCTCCATGGATCCTGACAAGTTGTCTGCAGTTCTGCAGTGGCCTTGCCCAGTTAGTCTTTGGTCTATTCAACATTTTTTAGGGTTTGCCAATTAGAAAGTTTATTAAAAACTTTTCTTCCTTGGTCAAACCTATCACAGACATGACCCATAAAGAGAATGATCCACTCCATTGGTCACCTACTGCCATTAAGGCCTTTGATAGTCTTAAGACTGCCTTTGCTGCAGCTCCAGTTCTGGCTCATCCTAACCCTGTCCTGCCTTTTGTTCTTGAGGTTGATGCATCTGAGACTGGAGTAGATGCCCTCTTGTCTCAACATCCTACGCCTGACGGTTCCTTGCATCAGTGTGGTTTCTTCTTTAAGAAATTGTCTCCAGCGGAGTGCAATTATGAAATTGGAGACAGGGAATTACTGGCCATAATTTTGGCACTCAAGGAATGGAGGCATCTTCTCGAGGGTACTAGCATACCAGTGTTCATTCTTACTGACCACAAGAATTTAACTTATCTATCTGAAGCAAAACGTTTGTCACCCCGACAAGCCAGATGGGTGCTATTTTAGTCTCGGTTTAATTATGTGGTCTCCTACCTGCCTGGTAGTAAGAATGTGAGGGCTGATGCCCTCTCTCGACAATATTCGCCTCTGTCCAAGGATGAGTCTGTACCTACTCCAGTTATACCTCCTGACCATATTTTGGCTACCATACGAACTAATTTGACTTCACCCTTGGGGGAGGAGATCCTGGCTGCACAAACCAATGCACCTCCTGAGAAACCTAGTGGTAAGTGTTTTGTTCCTGAGAATCTTCAAACTAAACTTTTGCACACTTACCACTATCCTAAAGCCACAGGTCACCCAGGCAAGAACCAAATGATTTGGTCTGTCACTCGACAATTCTGGTGGCCAGGTTTTCATTCTGATGTTGCTGCGTATGTTGCCTCCTGCTCAGTTTGTGCACAGAATAAGACTCCTCGACGTCTTACTGTGGGTCTTCTTCAACCTATTGTTAATAGTGAGCGTCCTTGGACACATCTTTCTATGGACTTCATTGTCGAGCTCCCTTTTTCCAATGGCAATACTGTTATCCTTATGGTGGTTGACCATTTTTCTAAAATGTCACATTGCATTCCCTTGAAGAAGCTGCCTAACGCTCAGGAGCTTGCTTCAATTTTTGCCCGGGAGGTCTTCCATTTACATGGGTTGCCCAAGGAGATAGTGTCGAACTGGGGTAGCCAGTTTGTCTCCATATTTTGGCATTTCTTTTGTGCTCAAATGGGGATCCAGCTTTCTTTCTCCTCTGCATATTACCCTCAATCCAATGGGGATGTGGAACATTCTAATCAAGCACTGGTACAGTTCCTCCGTTGCTATGTCTCAGATCACCACAATAATTGGTCTGAACTGTTACCTTGGGCAGAGTTTGCTCGTAATAGTGCTATTAATGCTTCCTCCAAGTTATCCCCGTTCATGGCGAATTATGAGTTTCAACCATCCTTGTTGCCCGATTCATTCATGTCTCAGGGTATTCCGGCTTTGGAAGAGCATCTCGGGCAACTCCGTTCCACGTGTAGGCAGGATAGCCTTCATCATTCTATGCAGCGCCATAGAAGTTCCAGGCTGATCCTAGGCGTCTGCCCACGCCTTCCTACCATGTTGGTGACAGGGTTTGGCTGTCCTCCTGCAACTTAAACCTTTGTGTGCCTTCCAATAAACTGGCTCCCCATTATGTTGGTCCTTTTTTATTACTCCGACGGGTCAATCCTGTGGCCTACGCTCTTGACCTTCCTCCTGCAATGCGCATCTCCAATGTTTTTCATGTCTCCCTCTTGAAACCATTGGTTTGTAATCAGTTTACCACTGTGTTGCCACGTCCCTGTCCTATCTTTGTTGATAACCATGAAGAATATGAGTTCAGCAGCATTTTTGACTCTCGTATATGTCCAGGGGCCGCATACAGTATTTGGTTCACTGGAGGGGTTATGGTCTGGAGGAGCGTTCATGGGTTCCCTCCTCTGATGTTCATGCTCGCGCCCTTCTCCATGCCAGTTTTCCCATTAAGCCTTTTATCCTCTCGCGGGGGAGGGGTCGTTAAGGGGAGGGTACTGTCAGGGTTTTTTCCCTGCTTTGTTTGCCATGTGCTGCTGGCAGCCATTTTACTCACCTCTCTTGCTGACTATGGTGCATAGTGTGTGATGCTGCTCATTTCCTGCATGCCCTTTTATGGCCAGACTGGTGTACATCATCCGTGTGAGACATGTTGAAGTCTCAGAATTGTGATGTCATCACTTATTATTTAAAGGGCCTTTGTTCAATGTGCTTTGCCCTTGCGTTGTCTCAGACCTGTTTGTGAGCTCCTGTGTTACAGTTCCTGTGTATTACCTCGCTAAATACACTGGAATTCCACAGCGTAATTGTGGCGAGCCTGATTCCCCTTATTTATCAAACCCTACAGACCGGCAAAAGTAGAATTTTGTGACGTAACATACGATCCGCCGGTCTCAGTCCGACACAGATCGATGCTTACGTCACTCCAGATATTCCAAATGCAAATTTGGCACTATCTGACTACTTTTGCAAGTTAACAAATTTCTACTAGGTACACTCGCAGCTGGTTTTCAATCCACCACCCTGGAGGCGGCGGATGCCTTAGGAATCAATGGGAGTCTGAAAGCAGCGAAAGCTCATGTTCGCTGCTGCCCGATATCCCATTGATTTCTATGGGAGAATAAAGTTATGTTTACACCTAACACCCTAACATAACCCTTGAGTCTAAACACCCCTAATCTGCCGCCCCCTACACCACCGCCACCTACATTATACTTATTAACCCCTAATCTGCTGCCCCTACACCGCTGCCACCTACATTATACGTATTAACCCCTAATCTGCTGCCCCTACACCACCACCACCTACATTATACTTATTAACCCATAATCTGCCCCCCTACACCGCCGCCACCTACATTATTTTATTAACCCCTAATCTGCCATCCCCAACGTCGCCGCCATTATATTAAATTTATTAACCCCTAAACCTAAGTCTAACCCTAACACCCCCTAACTTAAATCTAATTTAAATAATTTAAATAAATATAAATAAAATTACTATCATTAACTACATTATTCCTATTTAAAACTAAATACTTACCTATAAAATAACCCCTAAAATAGCTACAATAAAACTAATAGTTACATTGTATCTAGCTTAGGGTTCATTTTTATTTTACAGGCAAGTTTGGATTTATTTTAACTAGGTACAATAGTTATTAAATAGTTATTAACTATTTAATAACTACCTAGCTAAAATAAATACAAAAGTACCTGTAAAATAACCTAAGTTATAATAACACCTAACACTACACTATAATTAAATAAATTATATAAATTAAATACAATTAACTAAATAAAATACAATAACCTAAATTAAATTCAATTAGCTAAAGTACAACCCCCCCCACTAAATTACAGAAAATAATAAACAAATTACAGAAATTTTAACTAATTACACCTAATCTAATAGCCTTATCAAAATAAAAAAGCCCCCCAAAATAAAAAAAACCCTAGCCTAAACTAAACTACCTATAGCCCTTAAAAGGGCCTTTTGCAGGGCATTGCCCCAAAGTAATTTTACCTGTAAAAAAAAAATACAAACAACCCCCCAACAGTAAAACCCACCACCCACACAACCAACCCCACCAAAAAAAAATAACTAAAAAAAACCTAAGCTCCCCATTGCCCTGAAAAGGGCATTTGGAAGGGCATTGCCCTTAAAATGGCAGTTAGCTCTTTTGCAGCCCAAAGTCCTAACCTAAAAATAAAACCCACCCAATACACCCTTAAAAAAACCTAACACTAACCCCCTGAAGATCCACTTACCGGGAGACGTCTTCTTCCAAGCCGGGCAGAAGTGGTCCTCCAGACGGGCAGAAGTCTTCATCCAAGCCGGGCAGAAGTGGTCCTCCAGACGGCATCTTCTATCTTCATCCATCCGGCGCGGACCGTGTCCATCTTCAAGACATCCGACGCGGAGCAGCCTCTTCGGCCGACGACTACCCGACAAATGAAGGTTCCTTTAAGTGATGTCATACAAGATGGCATCCCTTAGATTCCGATTGGCTGATAGAATTCTTTCAGCCAATCGGAATTAAGGTTGAAAAAATCCTCAGCCAATAGGATTGAACTTCAATCCTATTGGTTGACTGGAACAGCCAATAGGATTGAGCTTGCATTCTAATGGATGTTCCAATCAGCCAAAAGGATTGAAGTTGCCCCAGTAAAAGAGCTGATTACTTTGGAGCAATGCCCCGCAAAAGGCACTTTTAAGGGCTATTGGTAGTTTAGTTTAGGCTAGGGTTTTTTTATATTGGGGGGGGGGGCTTTTTTATTTTGATAGGGCTATTAGATTAGGTGTAATTAGTTTAAATATCTCTAATTTGTTTATTATTTTCTGTAATTTAGTGTTTTTTTGTTTTTGTTCTTTAGCTAATTTAATTTAGGTTATTGTATTTAATTTATGTAATTTATTTAATTGTAGTGTAGTGTTAGGTGTTATTGTAACTTAGGTTAGGTTTTATTTTACAGGTACTTTTGTATTTATTTTATCTAGGTAGTTATTAAATAGTTAATAACTATTTAATAACTATTGTACCTAGTTAAAATAAATACAAACTTGCCTTTAAAATAAAAATAAACCCTAAGCTAGCTACAATGTAACAATTAGTTATATTGTAGCTAGCTTAGGGTTTATTTTATAGGTAAGTATTTAGTTTTAAATAGGAATAATGTAGTTAATGATAGTAATTTTATTTATATTTATTTAAATTAGATTTAAGTTAGGGGGTGTTAGGGCTAGACTTAGGTTTAGGGTTTAATACATTTAATATAGTGGCGGCGACATTGGGAACGGCAGATTAGGGGTTAATAACATAATGTAGGTGGTGGTGGTGTAAGGGGAGGCAGATTAGGGGTTAATAAGTATAATGTAGGTGGCGGTGGACTCCGGATGCGGCGGTTTAGGGGTTAATAACTTTATTTAGTTGCGGCGGGGTCCGGGAGTGGCGGGATAGGGGTAAAACAGTATAGTATAGTGTGGGTGTTTAGTGACAGGGTACCAGGAAAGCTGGGAAAAAGCCGAAGAGCAGCAAGATCAATGACTGTTAGTTAACAACAGTCCGCTGCTCATCACCCCGTACTTGGTGCGCGGCTTTTTGACAACTTTTTTGGTAACTTTGGAGAACATATTCAAGTCCGCGGCAGCAATGTTAGGCGATCTTAGGCGAGCGTATTGGTGCCGTCGAATGAAAGTAAGTTGACGGGTTGATAAATAGGGGCCAAAGCCTGTACAAAACAGTGAATATTAGGAAGCTTAGCAATCTTTCTGTAAAATAAAACAGAAAGAGCAGAGATTTGTCCCTTCAAGGAACTTGCAGATAAACCCTTATCCAAACCATCCTGAAGAAACTGTAAAATTCTAGGAATTCTAAAAGAAGATGAGAATTTATGAGAAGAACACCATGAAATATAATTCTTCCAAACTCGATAATAAATCTTCCTAGAAACAGATTTACGAGCCTGTAACATAGTTTCAATCACCGAGTCAGAGAAACCTCTATGACTAAGCACTAGGCGTTCAATTTCCATACCTTCAAATTTAATGATTTGAGATCCTGATGGAAAAACGGACCTTGAGACAGAAGGTCTAGCCTTAATGGAAGTGGCCAAGGTTGGCAACTGGACATCCAAGCAAGATCTGCATACCAAAACCTGTGAGGCCATGCTGGAGCTACCAGCAGCACAAACTATTGTTCCATGATTATCTTGGAAATCATTCTTGGAAGAAGAACCAGAGCCGGGAAGATATAAGTAGGTTGGTAACACCAAGGAACTGCTAACGCATCCACCACTTCCGCCTGAGGATCCCTGGACCTGGACAGATACCTGGGTAGTTTCTTGTTTAGATGAGAAGCCATCAGATCTATTTTTGGAAGACCCCACATCTGAACAATCTGAGAAAACACATCTGGATGGAGCAAACTCTCCCCCAGATGTAAATTCTGACAGCTGGGATAATACGCTTCCCAATTGTCTATACTTGGGATATGAACCACAGAAATTAGACAGGAGCTGGATTCTGCCCAAGCAAGTATCCAAGATACTTCTTTCATAGCTTGGGGACTTTGAGTCCCACCCTCATGATTGACATATGCCACAGTTGTGATATTGTCTGTTTGTAAACAAATGAATGGTTCTCTCTTCAACAGAGGCCAAACCTGAATAGCCCTGAAAATAGCACAGAGTTCTAAAATATTGATTGGTAACCTCGCCTCTTGAGTTTTCCAAACCCCTTGTGCTTTCAGAGATCCCCAGACAGCTCCCCAACCTGAAAGACTTGCATCTGTTGTGATCACAGTCCAGGTTGGATGAACAGAGCAAAGGGGATCACGTCCAATGCTGCAGTCATGAGACCTAAAACCTCCATGCACATAGCTACTGAAGGGAATGATTGAGACTGAAGGTTCTGACAAGCTGAAACCAATTTTATTTATCTCTTGTCTGTTAGAGACAGAGTCATGGACACTGAATCTATCTGGAAACCTAAAAAGGTGACCCTTGTCTGAGGAATCAAGGAATATTTTGGTAAATTGATCCTCCAACCATATCTTTGAAGAAACAACACTAGTTGATTTGTGTGAGATTCTGCAGAATGTAAAGACTGAGCAAGTACCAAGATCTTTGAAAAGATTCTTGGAGCTGTCGCTAGGCCAAATGGAAGAGCGACAAATTGGTAATGCTTGTCTAGAAAAGAGAATCTTAGAAACTGATTATGATCTGGATGAATCGGAATATGAAGATATGCATCCTGTAAGTCTATTGTGGACATATAATGCTCTTGCTAAACAAAAGGCAGAATAGTCCTTATAGTCACCATTTTGAAAGTTGTCACTCTTACATGACAATTCAAAATTTTCAGATCCAGAACTGGCCTGAATTAATTTTCTTTCTTTGGGACAATGAATAGATTTGAATAAAACCCCAGACCCTGTTCTTGAAACAGAACTGGTATGATTACCCCTGTAAACTCTGAATCCTTTTTCGGTACCCTTGAGAGACAATACTCTGAATCCATTGATTTTGTACAGAATCTGCCCAATTGTTTTGGAAGAATCTTAATCTGGGGGGCTGGCTTTGGTTTCTTAAACGGTCTGGATTTATTCCAACTTGAAGAAGGTTTCCAATTCGAACCAGATTCTTTGGGGGAAGGATTAGGTTTCTGTTCCTTATTTTGTCGAATGGAACGAAAACAGTTAGAAGCTTTAGATTTACCCTTAGTTCTTTTATCCTGAGGTAAAAAAAACTCCCTTCCCCCCCGTGACATTTCAAATAATCGAATCCAACTAAGAACCAAATAACTTATTACCTTGGAAAGAAAGAGATAGTAATCTAGACGTAGATACTATGTCAGCATTCCAATATTTGAGCCACAAAGCTCTTCTAGCTAAAATAGCTAAAGGCATAGATTTAACATCACTTTTGATGATATCAAAAATGGCATCACAGATAAAATGATTAGCATGTTGAAGCAAGCGAACAATGCTAGACAAATCATGATCCATTTCCTGTTGCGCTAGACTTTCCAACCAAAAAGTTGATGCAGCTGCAACATCAGCCATAGAAATGGCAGGCCCGAGAAGATAGCCAGAATCTAAATAAGCTTTCCTTAGATAAGATTCAAGTTTCCTATCTAAAAGGTCTTTAAAAGAAGTACTATCTTCCATAGGAATATTAGTATGTTTAGCAAGAGTAGAAATAGCCCCATCAACTTTAGGGATCTTTTCCCAAAACTCCAATCTAACTGCTGGCAAAGGATATGATTTTTTAAACCTTGAAGAAGGAATAAAAGAAGTACCAGGTCTATTCCATTCCTTAGAAATCATATCAGAAATAGCATCAGGAACTGGAAAAAACTCTTGAGTAACCACAGGAGGTTTATAAACAGAATTTAAACATTTACTAGTTTTAATATCAAGAGGACTAGTTTCCTCAATATCCAATGTAATCAACACCTCTATTAACAAGGAACGAATATACTCCATTTTAAATAAATAAGTAGATTTGTCAGTGTCAATATCTGAGGAAGGATATTCTGAATCAGATAGATCCTCATCAGAGGAGGATAATTCAGTATATTGTCGGTCATTTGAAATTTCATCAACTTTATGAGAAGTTTTAAAAGACCTTTTACATCTATAAGAATATGTCATCATGGTGCTGTTAGAATATGCTTATATATAAAGGTAATCCGAGAAGGAAAAATGTGATTTAAATCACAGTATTGTTTCATCCAAACAGTGTAATGATTAATAAAGATATTTTGTATCTTTAGATAAACAAAATATAAATATTTGAGAATATCACTCTAAAGGAATAGTCTATTCCATATGTTGATGTAATGAATAGGATAGAGCATGCAATTTCACTCAAATATATAATTTCCTCCTATCATCATGAATATTTAATTATCCTTATATCTTAACGATAAGAATAAAATATCTAAGCATATGAGATGTATATTTATATATTCAGCACATGTGTAAAAATGTGTTAGTGTTGTCTAAATGTAGCCACCAATTGTCAAGCACTACCTAGGTACTGAATCTAAAATGGGCAAGATTCTGAGTAATATCTTCGAATACAAATAAATTGTGATTTTGATTACAATGGAAATCGATCTCAGAATCTTGATTCTTTTTTTAAATACACTTGAAGTCTAATTAGAGGATTCATGTTAATAGAGATCAATGGGAATGTTTTAGGCAATGTTATGTCCAAATGTGTAAGCCAAAAGTGAAGTATAATGAGACATACCAGACTGGGACAAACCCGAGCTTGAGGGTCCAGCACCAACATCCATATCTGTAAAATATTCAATCAGGACTGGATATCATTAATAAAAATTATAACTTTGACTTGATAAATCATACATTGTTTTTGAATTTGACAAAGTAAAACATATTTTAATTCTGAACGTGAGTTTATTGTTTTTAAAATGTATTTATAAATAAAGAGATCATTTATGTTTATTTAAAAGCTTGTTTGCTGTCCCTTTGAGACATATTATGTATTCTTGCATTGTCATCAATTGGTATACATTAATTTTTCAGTAAAAAATATATATTGATAGTATAGATCATTTTATTTATAATATTGAAACTCACGATACTGTATTCTTAACATTTATACAAGTTAATGTACTACACATTTGACCAACATGTCTAAAGTAATGTCACTGTAACAGCAAACCCATGTTCACGTCTCTGCGCAATTATATCTTCCAAGAGCATTGCATAATTGCGCATCCGTGATTATGAATTGATTTTAATCTATTAGTGTGATGAGTATAATTTTTAAAGCTTTCGAATATATTTACAATTGTGTGTATCACGATATTCGAATAGGATTATTGCAAATATTTAATGATACAGATTAATATTTCTAAGTTTTGTATGAATTGAGATTCAATGGGGCCCATTTATCAAGCTCCAGATGAAGCTTGAGGGCCCGTGTTTCTGGCTCTGAGCAGGCGGACAGACATCGCCGCAATTCAACCAGATCGAGTACGATCGGGTTGATTGACACCCCCTGCTGGAGGCCGATTGCCCGCGAATCTGCAGGAGGCGGCGTTGCACTAGCAGCTCACAAGAGCTGCTGGTGCAATGCTGAATAAGGAGAGCGTATTGCTCTCCACATTCAGCGAGGTCTGTCAGACCTGATCTGCACTGTCTGATCAGGTCTGACAGACCTTTGTTAAATAGGCCCCAATGTATGAAATTGCGGAGGATAGGGATTTCACGGATGCGCACTTCCATTTTCGCTATGTGACGCATATTCGTGAGAGTGCAAAAAAAGCATTATTCCTATTTGATCTCTGATAAATCTAAATTCAGATGTATACCATCCTAGGTAACGCCTGTTGTGCAATCTATATGTTGAATATATGACTATATACACATTGCTTGAATATAAACTTAAATATAAAAATATTATATGAAGTCTGATCTTTATCTGGTTCAGCCTCTGCACTGCCTTCTACCAGGTCACCGATTGGAGCTGCACTGGCCTCCAGGTCTGGAGTTTCAGGACTAGCAGCTGGGGGCTGGCAGGGGCAGAGAACTGGGGGGCAGCAAATCTCAGAGGGAAACAGAGATTGAGGAGCGCGCATGAAGCCTTTTCATGAGGTAGTAGGACAAGTTTCTGCGGGGGTGGACCCAGCATCTCACCTCTCCAATGGGCACTAGTCCACTCCCTCATGAGGCGGACTTTATTCAGCAAACGCAACCTCATATCCCTTAATCTCCGGATCATTTGCTCAGGGCTCCTCTGGACCTCTGCCATCACATTTACAGAAAGGGCGACAGACACCGAGATGGCCCTTCTGACCGCCCCAGTCGTTGACCCCTTCTGAGCCCGATACAGCTGTGGTAAAAACTCCTCGACCGCGTACTCCAGTGCAGCACTTTCCTCTCTGGTGAATCCTGCCTACAGGCATTAGAGATCTGACAAAAATGGCAATGTGTAATGGACTTTTATATGGGGAAGTAAACATGAGATACACCATGGGACATGGTATCTGTACATCTGATTGGATAAAATACTGTAATTTTGTTATCATGTCTGTGAGGCCATATTGTTTGTGTGATGAACTCTGATTGGCTGTTACTTAATAGTTGATGGATTCATATCTTTGTAACTTCCAAACACATACCTCCTAGGAGTACTGTTACTACATTTGGCATGTAGACTTTTCTGTAGAATTTATGAGAATGGAATGCGTATATATGTGACAGATATATAATATATGGAATCCGTTAAATATTAATCTATTTTGTTGACATTTGAACTAGATTTTATTTGTAATCATGATAGTAAATACAGTGGGGCAAAAAAGTATTTAATCAGCCACCAATTGTGCAAGTTCTCCCACTTAAGAAGATGAGAGAGGCCTGTAATTTTCATCATAGGTATACCTCAATTATGAGAGACAAAATGTGGAAACAAATCCAGACAATCACATTGTCTGATTTGGAAATAATTTATTTGCAAATTATGGTGGAAAATAAGTATTTGGTCACCTACAAACAAGCAAGATTTCTGACTTTCACAGACCTGTATCTTCTTCATTAAGAGGCTCCTCTGTCCTCCACTCATTACCTGTATTAATGGCACCTGTTTGAACTTGTTATCAGTATAAAAGACACCTGTCCACAACCTCAAACAGTCACACTCCAAACTCCACTATGGTGAAGACCAAAGAGCTGTTGAAGGACACCAGAAACAAAATTGTAGACCTGCACCAGGCTGGGAAGACTGAATCTGCAATAGGCAAGCAGCTTGATGTGAAGAAATCAACTGTGGGAGCAATAATTAGAAAATGGAAGACATACAAGACCACTGATAATCTCCCTCGATCTGGGGCTCCACACAAGATCTCACCCCGTGGGGTCAAAATGATCACGAGAATGGTGAGCAAACATCCCAGAACCCCACGGGGGACCTAGTGAATGACCTGCAGAGAGCTGGGACCAATGTAACAAAGGTTACCACCAGTAACACACTACGCCGCCAGGGACTCAGATCCTGCAGTGCCAGACATGTCCCCCTGCTTAAGTCAGTACATGTCAGGGCCCATCTGAAGTATGCTAGAGAGCATTTGGATGATCCAGAAGCGGATTGGGAGAATGTCATATGGTCAGATGAAACCAAAGTAGAACTGTTTGGTAGAAACACAACTTGTCGTGTTTGGAGGAGAGAGAACACCATACCTACTGTGAAGCATGGGGGTGGCAACATCATGCTTTGGGGCTGTTTCTCTGCAAAGGGAACAGGACAACTTATCCGTGTACATGAAAGAATGAATGGGGCCATGTATTTTGAGATTTTGAGTGCAAACCTCCTTCCATCAGCAAGGGCATTGAAGATTAAACGTGGCTGGGTCTTTCAGTATGGCAATGATCCCAAACACACCACCCGGGCAACGAAGGAGTGGCTTCATAAGAAGCATTTCAAGGTCCTGGAGTGGCCTAGCAAGTCTCCAGATCTCAACCCCATAGAAAACCTTTGGAGGGAGTTGAAGGTCTGTGTTGCCCAGCGACAACCCCAAAACATCACTGCTCTAGAGGAGATCTGCATGCAGGAATGGGCCAACATACCAGCAACAGTGTGTGACAACCTTGTGAAGACTTACAGAAAATGTTTGACCTCTGTCATTGCCAACAAAGGATATATAACAAAGTATTGAGATGAACTTTTGATATTGACCAAATACTTATTTTCCACCATAATTTGCAAATAAATTCTTTCCAAATCAGACAATGTGATTGTCTGGATTTGTTTCCACATTTTGTCTCTCATAGTTGAGGTATACCTATGATAAAAATTACAGGCCTCTCTCATCTTCTTAAGTGGGAGAACTTGCACAATTGGTGGCTGACTAAATACTTTTTTTCCCCACTGTAAGTAAATATAATCCAGTCACATTAGTAAATGTTTATGACACATTTCGATGTTTGATATTGATCAATAGATGTGTAACATTGTTCGTAATTTAAAAATAATGTTAAAATATTTTATAATCAAAAATGTAAATATTGTATTTATTTATTGTTTATTAAATAAATATCGTGACTCATTGTGAAGCATTGACAGTGCTCTTTTAAATGTATTTACAATCCCAACAATTCACATCGATTGTGTGCTAGTGTGTGAAATTATATTCAACTTTTCATAAATGTGAATCTCGTGTTAAAAGATACGTTTACCATGCTATATTTCAATAATGGTGAAATGCGTAATTTGTATTTATAATGGATGTTACTTTGAGAAAATAAAGGGATTTTTTTTTATTTTTTGATAAGTAAATGTTTCAAATAGAGCCTTTATTGTTAAGGAGCAGATATGCAATATTGTGAAGTATCTAAAGACTTCACACTATTGCAGACAGCTGCCAGTACCCAAAATGGCACCAAATAGTGAGAGGGGGAGGGTTAGAGAGCTGTTTGGGGGGCTCAGGGAGGTTGGGTGGTAAGGAGGATCTATAATTAAAAAAAAATTAAAAAAAAAATGTTATACTGGCAGGCTTTCTGCCAGTACTTAAGATGGCAGGGACATTTGTGGGGTGGGGGAGGGAAGAGAGCTGTTTTGGAGGGATCAGGGGGTAGAATGTGTCAAGTGGGAGGCTGATCGCTACACTAAAGCTAAAATAAACCCTTCAAGCTCCCTACAAGCTACCTAATTAACCCCGTCACTGCTGGGAATAATATAAGTGTGGTGCACAGTGGCATTTAGCGGCCTTCTAATTACCAAAAAGCAATGCTAACGCCATATATGTCTGCTATTTCTGAACAAAGGGGATCCCAGAGAAGCATTTACAACCATTTGTGCCATAATTGCACAAGCTTTTTGTAAATCATTTCAGTGACAAACCTAAAGTTAGTGAAAAAGTTAACGATTTTTTTTTTATTTGATCGCATTTGGCAACCAAAATGGGTCTAGATCAATACTTTGGGTTGTTTACTAAAAAAAAATATATACATGTCAAGGGATATTCAGGGATTTCCGACAGATATCAGTGTTCCAATGTAACTAGCGCTAATTTTGGAAATAGCAAAGTGCTACTTGTATTTATTGCCCTATAACTTGCAAAAAAAAAACTAAGAGCATGTAAATGTTAGATATTTCTAAACTTAGGACAAAATTTAGAAACTATTTAGCATGTTTTGTTTTGGTGGTTGTAGATGTGTAACAGATTTTTGGGGTCAAAGTTAGAAAAAGTGTGTTTTTTTCCATTTTTTCATCATATTTTATAAAATTTATTATAGTAAATTATAAGATATGATGGAAATAATGGTATCTATAGAAAGTCCATTTAACGATGAGAAAAATGGTATATAATATGTGTGAGTACAGTAAATGAGTAAGAGGAAAATTACAGCTAAACACAAACACAGCAAAAATGTAAAAAATAGCCCTGGTCCTTAAGGGTAAGAAATTTAAATATGTCCTTGTCCTTAAGGGGTTAATGTCTGAAATTATATTTTTACGGTTTGTATATGAATTCTTATTTTGTGTTTTGAAGCAACAACAAAATAAAATGTTTGGATCTTGTAGATATAATCTGATCTCCTAACTTTATCACATTGTGTACATATACATACTTCTTATATCTGTAAACCAAGGGGTCGATCCGATAAAAATCGTCGCCCGCAAAAGCCGGCGACGCCAATATTTACGCTGGTTTGGTATCACATATACGGCGTAACCTAGAAGTTACGCGCGTATATTTCTGCCGTCGCCCGCAGTTTTTTGGGCCATAGGCAGGTATACCAAACCAGCGCAGTTTGGTATCCAATATGCAGCGTAAGGACTTACGTGGCGAAAATGGAGAAATCTTACTCCATTTTCACCTCGCCACAAAAAGCAGCCGTAAGAAGCCTTACGCTGACTATTGGAGCCCCGTAACTCCCTAAACTAACTAGAAAAGAAACCTAACACCTAACGCATGCGCAATGTCTATCTACCTGTCACCCGCGATCTGCTAAATAAAACCTAACACCTAACGCATGCGCAATGTCTATCTACCTGTCAACCGCGATCCCCCCCCCCCCGAAATCCCTAATAAAGTTATTAACCCCTAAAACCGCCGCTCCCGGACCCCGCCGCCATCTACATAAACTAACCCCCTACTGTGAGCCCCTAAAACCGCCGCCATCTACCTTATCTATCCCCTAATCTGACCCCTTACACTGCCGCCACCTATATAAAAATTATTAACCCCTAATCTAATCCCCCTATACCGCCGCCAGCTATATTAATATTATTAACCCCTAATGTAAGCCCCTTACACCGCCGCCATCTCTATTAAAATGATTAACCCCTAATTTAATCTACCTACCCCGCCGCCAGCTATATTATCTATATTAACCCTAAGTATATTATAGTTAATATAGTTATTACATTATATATATTAACTATATTAACCCTAATTATATTAGGGTTAATATAGTTACTATAGTATTTATATTAACTATATTAACTCTATCTAACCCTAACACCCCTAACTAAATTTATATTAAATTAATCTAATTCATATTATAAACTAAAATATTCCTATTTAAATCTAAATACTTACCTATAAAATAAACCCTAAGATAGCTACAATATAATTAATAATTACATTGTAGCTATGTTAGGGTTAATATTTATTTTACAGGTAAATTGTTAATTATTTTAACTAGGTATAATAGCTATTAAATAGTTATGAACTATTTAATATCTACCTAGTTAAAATAATTACCCAATTACCTGTAAAATAAATCCTAACCTAAGTTACAAATATACCTACACTATCAATAAATTAAATAAACTACAAATATCTATCTAAAAATACAATTAAATAAACTAAACTAAATTACAAAAAAAAAAAAACACTAAATTACAAAAAATAAAAAAAAGATTACAAGATTTTTAAGCTAATTACACCTATTCTAAGCCCCCTAATAAAATAATAAAGCCCCCCAAAATAAAAAACATTCCCTGCCCTATTCTAAATTAAAACAAGTTCAAAGCTCTTTACCTTACCAGCCCTTAAAAGGGCCTTTTGTGGGGGCATGCCCCAAAGAATTCAGCTCTTTTGCATTTAAAAACATATACAATACCCCCCCCCCATTACAACCCACCACCCACATACCCCTATTCTAAACCCACCCAAACCCCCCTTAAAAAAGCCTAACACTACCCCCCTGAAGATCTCCCTACCTTGTCTTCACCACACCGGGCCGAACTCCTAATCCGATCCGGGCGATGTCTTGCTCCAAGCGGCAAAGAAGAATTCTTCCTCCGGCGATGTCTTCCTCCAAGCGGCAGCAAAGTCTTCTTCCTTCCGGCAACATCTTCCATGAAGCGGCATCTTCAATCTTTTTTGGTTCAGCCAATCGGATTGAACTTGAATCTGATTGGCTGATTCAATCAGCCAATCAGATTTTTCTAACTTAATTCCGATTGGCTGATAGAATCCTATCAGCCAATCGGAATTCGGCGGACGCCATCTTGGATGACGTCATTTAAAGGTACCTCATTCGTCGTTCAGTCGTCGGCCGGGATGGATGCTCCGCGGTGGCGGAGCGAAGAAAGAAGATTGAAGATGCCGCTTCATGGAAGATGTTGCCAGAAGGAAGAAGACTTTGCTGCCGCTTGGAGAAAGACGTCGCCGGAGGAAGAATTCTTCTTTGCCGCTTGGAGGAAGACATCGCCGGAGGAAGAATTCTTCTTTGCCGCTTGGAGCAAGACATCGCCCGGATCGGATTAGGAGTTCGGCCCGGTGTGGTGAAGACAAGGTAGGGAGATCTTCAGGGGGGTAGTGTTAGGCTTTTTTAAGGGGGGTTTGGGTGGGTTTAGAATAGGGGTATGTGGGTGGTGGGTTGTAATGGGGGGGGGGTATTGTATATGTTTTTAAATGCAAAAGAGCTGAATTCTTTGGGGCATGCCCCCACAAAAGGCCCTTTTAAGGGCTGGTAAGGTAAAGAGCTTTGAACTTGTTTTAATTTAGAATAGGGCAGGGAATTTTTTTTATTTTGGGGGGCTTTATTATTTTATTAGGGGGCTTAGAATAGGTGTAATTAGCTTAAAAATCTTGTAATCTTTTTTTTATTTTTTGTAATTTAGTGTTTGTTTTTTTTGTAATTTAGTTTAGTTTATTTAATTGTATTTTTAGATAGATATTTGTAGTTTATTTAATTTATTGATAGTGTAGGTGTATTTGTAACTTAGGTTAGGATTTATTTTACAGGTAATTGGGTAATTATTTTAACTAGGTAGATATTAAATAGTTCATAACTATTTAATAGCTATTAGACCTAGTTAAAATAATTAACAATTTACCTATAAAATAAATATAAACCCTAACATAGCTATAATGTAATTATTATTTATATTGTAGCTATCTTAGGGTTTATTTTATAGGTAAGTATTTAGATTTAAATAGGAATATTTTAATTAATAATATTAATATTAGATTTATTTTAATAAGAGTTTAGTTAGGATGTTAGAGTTAGATAGGGTTATTATACTTAATATATATATAATTATAATAACGATATTAACTATATGAACCCTAATATAATTAGGGTTAATATAGTTAATATATATATTATAACTATATTAACCCTAATATAATTAGGGTTAATATATTTAATATATATAATATAACTATATTAACCCTAATATAATTAGGGTTAATATAGTTAATATAGCTGGCGGCGGTGTAGGGGGATTAGATTAGGGGTTAATACATTTATTATAGGTGGCCGCGGTGTAGGGGGATGTAGATTGTAGGCAAAAGAGCAGTTTACTTTGTGACAAAGCCCCGCCAAAAGCCCTTTTAAGGGCTGGCAAAAGAGCTGTTACTTTGGGGCATGGCCCGCAAAAAGCCCTTTTAAGGGCTGGCAAAAGAGCTGTTACTTTGGGGCAATGCCACGCAAAAAGCCCTTTTCAGGGCTATTTGTAGGGTTAGACTTAGGTTTAGTGGTAGGGATAGTTTAGTATTTTAGGGGTTAAATAATTTAATATAGATGGCGGCGGGGTAGGGGGATTAGATTAGGGGTTAATAATTTTAAAATAGCGGCGGGGTAGGGGCTCACTTTAGGGGGTAGGTAAGGTAGATGGCGGCGGTGTTAGGGGCTCACTTTAGGGGGTAGGTAAGGTAGATGGCGGCGGTGTTAGGGGCTCACTTTAGGGGGTTATAGATTTAATATAATATAGATTTAATATAGCTGGCGGCGGTTTAGGGGTTAATAACTTTAATAGGTAGCGGCGGGCTCCGCGAGCGGCGGTTTAGGGGTTAATACATATTTTATTGTTAGGCTAGTGAGGGGGGATAGCGGATAGAGGGTTAGACGTGTCGGGCTATGTTAGGGAGGCGTGTTAGACAGTGCGGGCTATGTTAGGGAGGCGTGTTAGACAGTGCGGGTGTTTTAGACTTTAGTCAGGTTTTATAGGCGCCGGCAGTTTCTAACGTGCCGCAAGTCACTGGCGACGCCAGAAATTTGTACTTGCGCAGATTTCTGGACATTGCTGGTTTGTCAGACTTACGGCACGTTAGCATCTGACGGCGACTTATATAGGATAGCTCGAGTTGCGAGCTGAAACTGTGGGCGACGCCGGTTCCCTCGCTTGCGCCGCAAACTACGATCTATATCGGATCGACCCCCAAATCAAACAAAAAAAAAATAACATTGTATTACCTTATATATTGTATGCCCCACTGGGAGTGTAATATCTTATGATGGCTGTGTTTACCCAGCTTTGCCTTAAGGCCAAAAACATTATGAATAGGTGGAGATACCATAGGATAAATAAACTATTTTTAAATAACGGAAATACTTGTAAACAATTTTACACACTCCAGCAGGTAAAGATGAGCATTTTGATAAATTATATTTTGAAATATATAAGCGTTAAAGGAACAGTCAAGTCTAAAGAAAACTTTAATGTTTCAAATAGGGAATGTAATTTTAAACAACTTTCAAATGGCTAGATTACGAGTTTTGCAATATGGGTGAAAAGTGCTAAGGCTCTTTTTCACTACCGCTGCTATTACGAGTCTTGCAGGTTTAGCTTCACCGCACACTTTTTTGGCCGTAACGCAACATAATTACCGCAGCTTTCAAAACGTCCTTTTTCAATGGGACTTCCTTTCCTTCCGTCAGTATTACGAGTCTGCCTGGGAGGCCAAAAAGTGAGCGGTACAGCCAATACCGCCAAGATCCATACCGTAAACTGAAAGTCAGTAGTTATGGGTTTTACGCTACAGAGCTGTAGCATAAAACTCATAACTAAAGTGCTAAAAAGTACACTAACACCCATAAACTACCTATTAACCCCTAAACCAAGGCCCTCCCACATCGCAAACACTAAAATAAAATTATTCATCCCTAATCTGCCGCTCCGGACATCGCCGCCACTATAATAAACATATTAACCTCTAAACCGCCACACTCCCGCATCACAAACACTAGTTAAATATTAGTAACCCCTAATCTGCTGCCCCTAACATCGCCGCCACCTACCTACATTTATTAATACCTAATCTTCCGCCCCCAACGTCGCCGCCACTATACTAAATTTATTAACCCCTAAACCTAAGTCTAACACTAACCCTAACACCCCCTAACTTAAATATAATTTAAATAAATCTAAATAAAACCTACTATTATTACCTAAATAATTCCTATTTAAAACGAAATACTTCCCTATAAAATAAACCCTAAGCTAGCTACAATATAACTAATAATTACATTGTAGCTATCTTAGGTTTTATTTTTATTTCACAGGCAAGTTTGTATTTATTTTAACTAGATAGAATAGTTACTAAATAGTTATTAACTATTTACTAACTACCTAGCTAAAATAAATACAAATCTACCTGTAAAATAAAACCTAACCTATCTTACACTAACACCTAACCTTACACTACAATTAAATAAATTACATTTATTAAATACAATTAACTAAATTAAAGAAAAACCCCACTAATTTACACAAAATAGAAAAAGAAATTATCAGATATTTAAACTAATTACACCTAATCTAATAGCCCTATCAAAATAAAAAAGCCCCCCAAAATAAAAAAGGACCCTAGCCTAAACTAAACTACCAATAGCCCTTAAAAGGGCCTTTTGTGGGGCATTGCCCCAAAGAAATCAGCTCTTTTACCTGTAAAAAAAAATACAAACAACCCCCCAACAGTAAAACCCACCACCCACACAACCAACCCCCCAAATAAAATCCTATCTATAAAAACCTAAGCTCCCCATTGCCCTGAAATGGGCATTTGGATGGGCATTGCCCTTAAAAGGGAATTTAGATCTTTTTCAAGTGCCCAAACCCTAATCTAAAAATAAAACCCACCCAATAAACCCTTAAAAAACCTAACACTAACCCCCGAAGATCCACTTACAGTTTTGAAGACCGAATACCCATCCTCAACGAAACCAGGAAAAGTCTTCATCCAAGCGGCAAGAAGTCCTCAAAGAAGCCAGGAGAAGTCTTCATCCAAGCCGGCAGAAGTGGTCCTCCAGACGGCATCTTCTATCTTCATCCATCCTGCATGGATCGGGTCCATCTTCAAGACATCCGGCGCGGAGCGGGTCCATCTTCAAGACATCCGGCGCGGAGCATCCTCTTCTTACGACGACTCTGCGCATCCTCTTCTTACTGGCTCCGCACCAGATGGATGAAGATAGAAGATGCCGTCTGGACGAAGACTTCTGCCCGTCTGGAGGACCACTTTAGCCGACTTGGATGAAGACTTCTCCCGGCTTCGTTGAGGCAATGCCCCGCAAAAGGCCCTTTTAAGGGCTATTGGTAGTTTAGTTTAGGATAGGGTTTTTTTTTTTATTTTTGGGGGGCTTTTTTATTTTGATAGGGCTATTAGATTATGTGTAATTAGTTTAAATATCTGATCATTTCTTTTTTTTATTTTGTGTAATTTAGTGGTTTTTTTTGTAATTTAGGTAATTGTATTTAATAAATGTAATTTATTTAATTGTAGTGTAAGGTTGGGTGTTAGTGTAACTCAGGTAAGGTTTTATTTTACAGGTACATTTGTATTTATTTTAGCTAGGTAGTTAGTAAATAGTTAATAACTATTTAGTAACTGTTCTACCTAGTTAAAATAAATACAAACTTACCTTGTGAAATAAAAATAAAACCTAAGGTTTAGGGGTTAATAAATTTAGTATAGTGGCAGCGACGTTAGGGACAGCAGAATAGGGGTTAATACATGCAGGTAGGTGGCGGCGATGTTAGGGGTGGCAGATATGGGGTTAATAACATTTAACTAGTGTTTGTGATGCGGGAGTATGGCGGTTTAGGGGTTAATTCGTTAATTATTGTGGTAACGATGTCCGGAGCTGCAGATTAGGGGTTAATAAGTATAATGTAGGTGTTGGCGATGTCGGGGCGGCAGATTAGGGGTTAATAAGTGTAAGATTAGGGGTGCGTTACGGAGCTTTACGCTGCTTTATTGCAGGTGTTAGGCTTTTTTTCAGCCGGCTCTCCCCATTGATGTCTATGGGGAAATCTTGCACGAGCACGTAAAACCAGCTCACCGCAGCTTTCAGCAGTGCTGGTATTGGAGTGCGGTATGGTGCTCAATTTTGCTTTACGCTCACTTCTTGCCTGATAATGCCGGGTTTTTGTAAACCTGTAATATCAGCTCTGTAGGGAAGTGAGTGGTTACAATAACTTGCAAGCTAGTACCGCATCCCTCATAACGCAAAACTCGTACTCTAGCCGAAATGTAATTATATCATCAATTTTGATTTGTTCTTTTGGTATTCTTAGTTGAAAGCTAAACCTAGGAAGGCTCAAATGATAATTTCTAAGACCTTGAAGGCCGCCTCTTATTACATGCTTTTTCATTTGCTTTTCACAACAGGGGAGAGCTAGTTCATGTAAACCATATAGATAACATCTATCACGCACGTGGATTGTGGCAGACAGCGCACTAACTGGCTAAAATTAAAGTACATAGATAAAAAATAAAATGTCATGTGATCAGGGGACTGTCAGAAGATGCTTAAATACAAGTTAATCACAGAGGTAAAAAGTATCAGCTAGATTACGAGTTGTGCGTTAAGGTAAAAAAAGAGCATTAATAGGTCCTAACGCTGCTTTTTTTACGCCCGCTGCTATTACGAGTCTTGCAGGTATAGGTATACCGCACACTCTTTTGGCCATACCGCAAACCTACTTATGTAAATTTCATAAAGGCTTTTTTCTATGGGACTTCCATAGGGCTGGTATTACGAGTTTGTCCTGGGAGGCCAAAAAGTGAGCGGTACACCCTCTACCGACAAGATTCCTAACACATTTTAAAGTCAGTAGTTATGAGTTTTACACTACAAAGCTGTAGCATAAAACTCATAACTAAAGTGCTAAAAAGTACACTAACACCCATAAACTACCTATTAACCCCTAAACCGAGGCCCTCCCGCATTTCAAACACTAAAATAAAATTATTAACCCCTAATCTGCCGCTCCAGACATCGCCGCCACTAGAATAAACATATTAACCCCTAAACCGCCGCACTCCCGCATCGCAAACACTAGTTAAATATTATTAACCCCTAATCTGCTGCCCCTAACATCGCCGCCATCTACATTATACTTATTAACCCCTAATCTGCCATCCTCAACGTCGCTGCCACTATTCTAAATGTATTAACCCTTTAAACCTAAGTCTAACCCTAACCCTAACACCCCCTGTAAAATAAAAATAGACCCTAAGCTAGCTACAATGTAACTATTAGTTATATTGTAGCTAGCTTAGGGTTTATTTTATAGGTAAGTATTTAGTTTTAAATAGGAATAATTTAGTTAATGATATTAATTTTATTTAGATTTATTTAAATTATATTTAAGTTAGGGGCAGGGCCGGACTGGGACCAAAAAGAGGCCCGGGCATTTTAGGGCAAAGAGGCCCAACCCCCCCCCCCCAAACCAGAAAAATTAAGTAAAATATATATAAAAAAAAAACACAACAAAAACAAAAATAAAGTGCTACTTTTTAATGACAAAGACGTTTAAAGTACTCATTTGCAACACAAGGTACATTAAATAAACACAGTCCCCTTCTCACCCTCCTCTCCCTCACACAGCCCCTTCTCACCCTCCTCTCCCTCACACAGCCCCTTCTCACCCTCCTCTCCCTCACACAGTCCCCTTCTCACCCTCCTCTCTCTCACACAGTCCCCTTCTCACCCTCCTCTCTATCACACAGTCCCCTTCTCACCCTCCTCTCTATCACACAGTCCCCTTCTCACCCTCCTCTCTGTCACACAGTCCCCTTCTCACCCTCCTCTCTATCACACAGTCCCCTTCTCACCCTGCTCTCTATCACACAGCCCCTTCTCACCCTCCTCTCCCTCACACAGCCCCTTCTCACCCTCCTCTCCCTCACACAGTCCCCTTCTCACCCTCCTCTCCCTCACACAGTCCCCTTCTCACCCTCCTCTCTATCACACAGTCCCCTCCTCACCCTCCTCTCTATCACGTAGTCCCCTTCTCACCCTCCTCTCTATCACACAGTCCCCTTCTCACCCTCCTCTCTATCACACAGCCCTTTCTCACCCTCCTCTCCCTCACACAGTCCCCTTCTCACCCTCCTCTCTATCACACAGCCCCTTCTCACCCTCCTCTCTTTCACACAGCCCTTTCTCACCCTCCTTTCTATCACACAGCCCCTTCTGACCCTCCTCTCCCTCACACAGCCCCTTCTCACCCTCCTCTCCCTCACACAGTCCCCTTCTCATCCTCCTCTCTATCACACAGCCCCTTCTCACCCTCCTCTCTATCACACAGCCCTTCTCACCCTCCTTTCTATCACACAGCCCCTTCTCACCCTCCTTTCCCTCACACAGCCTCTTCTCACCTCACACAGCCCCTTCTCACCCTCCTCTCCCTCACACAGTCACCTTCTCACCCTTCTCTCTCACACAGCCCCTTCTCACCCTCCTCTCCCTCAAACAGTCCCCTTCTCACCCTTCTCTCTCACACAGCCCCTTCTCACCCTCCTCTCCCTCACACAATCCCCTTCTCACCCTCCTCTCTATCACACAGCCCCTTCTCACCCTCCTTTCTATCACACAGCCCCTTCTCACCCTCCTCTCCCTCACACAGCCCCTTCTCACCCTCACACAGCCCCTTCTCACCCTCCTCTCCCTCACACAATCCCCTTCTCACCCTCCTCTCTATCACACAGCCCCTTCTCACCCTCCTCTCTATCACACAGCCCCTTCTCACCCTCCTCTCTCTCACACAGCACCTTCTCACCCTCCTCAATATCACACAGTCCCTTCTCACCCTCATCTCCCTCACACAGCCCCTTCTCACCATACTCTCTATCAAACAGCCCCTTCTCACCCTCATCTCCCTCACACAGCCCCTTCTCACCATCCTCTCTATCACACAGCCCCTTCTCACCCTCCTCTCTATCACACAGCCCCTTCTCACCCTCATCTCCCTCACACAGCCCCTTCTCACCCTCATCTCCCTCACACAGCCCCTTCTCACCCTCCTCTCCCTCACACAGCCCCTTCTCACCCTCCTCTCCCTCACACAATCCACTTCTCACCCTCCTCTCTCTCACACAGCCCCTTCTCATCCTCCTCTCTCTCACACAGCCCCTTCTCACCCTCCTCTCCCTCACACAGTCCCCTTCTCATCCTCCTCTCTCTCACACAGCCCCTTCTCACCATCCTCTCCCTCACACAGCCCCTTCTCACCCTCCTCTCCCTCACACAGTCCCCTTCTCACCCTCCTCTCCCTCACACAGTCCCCTTCTCACCCTCCTCTCCCTCACTCAGTCCCCTTCTCACCCTCCTCTCCCTCACACAGTCCCCTTCTCACCCTCCTCTCTCTCACACAGTCCCCTTCTCATCCTCCTCTCTCTCACACAGCCCCTTCTCACTTAGTGCAGACAGACTCAGCTCACTGTCTGTCTGTACATGTACATACAGTGTTACAGTCTCAGGTCAGAGATGTGACACAGACACAGATAGACACTGCCGGCCCAGCCAGGCCCAGTTAGTACTGCTGAGGCTGACTGAGATGATTGAGAGATCACTTACCCACCCACCTACTAAGCTGTAGTCATGTGTAAACTACAAATTAATCATCATACTACTGTATAAGTGACTGTGTGTGTATATATATAAATAATAATATTGCGTATATATATATATATATATATATATATATCAATTTAAGGCTCCTCTGAGACCAGACCATCCATCACCATTCACCAGACCTCTCGGTCAGTCACCTACCTGCCCTGCTGCCAGTGCCGGCCACCTGCTGAGTCGCAGCCTCCTCAGTCCAATTATGATCGCTATTCGCTGCAGTGCTCTCCCCGCCGGCCTCGGCTCATGGAATAAGTGAATGCGGCCCGGCCGGGCCGGCCCCAATCCATACCATGAAGATGGAGGGAGGTCAGGTCTTGGGTAAGTTTTAGGACCCAGCCCAGGGCAACATTATTTTCGCCCGCCGCCTGCCTGCCCTTCTTCGACACCTGCTCCAGCAGCTCCCTGCCCTCTGCCTCCAACCTGACATGGTCACGTGGTGGACCCAGCACGCAGCATGAGTGTGTAGCCGCGTGTGTCTACCAGTCTTCGCGCCATCAAAGATTCCATCCAGATTTCATGGGCCTCCCCCCATTCTGATTGGCCGCACTGTCCGCACATGCGCACTGCTTCCGGCCCCTGTGAGTGACGTCGTCAGACTCCGATGTCACTCACAGGGGCCGGAAGCAGTGCGCATGTGCGGCCAATCAGACTGGAGGGGAGGCCCAGGAATCTGTTTGTAGATGGTGCGGCGGCCGCTCTGGCGGCCCTGAAAGAATCCATTCCTCCTGATTGCGGGCCGGGCTGATCTGAGTAATTTGCAATTGCCGCACAGCCAACCCAGAGAGACTTATATGATGAGTGACTTATATATAATAAATGTAACACATACATTTCAAGATGTATTTATTAAATATATTACAAAAAAAAAGTTGTCAATTTTTTTCCTATGATGTGGCGTGACGTCGCAGTGGGCGGGCTAAACTAGCATGCGGCCTACCGGGCAAATGCCCAGTTTGCCCGACGGCCAGTCCGGGCCTGGTTAGGGGGTGTTAGGGTTAGACTTAGGTTTAGGGGTTAATAAATTTAGAATAGTGGCAGTAATGTTGGGGCGTTAGATTAGGGGTTAATAAATGTAGGTAAGTTGGGGCAATGTTAGGGGCAGCAGATTAGTGGTTCATAAATATAATGTTGGTGTCTGCGATGTTTGGGGCAGCAGATTAGGGGTTAATAAGTATAATGCAGGTGTCGACGATGTCAGGGACGGCAGATTAGGGGTTAATAAGTGTAAGATTAGGGGTGTTTAGACTCAGGGTTCATGTTAAGGTGTTAGGTGTAAACATAACTTTTATTGCCCCATAGGAATCAATGGGGCTGTGTTACTGAGTTTTACGTTGCTTTTTGGCAGGTGTTAGACTTTTTCTCAGCCGGCTCTCCCAATTGATATATATATGGGGAAATCGTGCACGAGCACATACAACCAGCTCACCGCTGACTTAAGCAGCGCTGGTATTGGAGTGTAGTGTGGATCGCAATTTTGCTCTATGCTCACTTCTTGCCTGTTAATGCCGGGTTGATAAAAACCCATAATACCAGCGATGTAGGAAAGTGATCGGTGAGAAAAAACTGTAAGTTAGCAATGCACCCCTCATAACGCAAAACTCGTAATCTAGGCATAAGTTAATATAACTGTGTTGGCTATGCAAAACTGGTGAATGTGTAATAAAGGGATTATCTATATTTTAAAACAACACACATTCTGGTGTTGACTGTCCCTTTAAATGACTCCACTAGAGTGAAAAGTCATCAATATGGCATACAAAAACTAGCTCTGTCTAAATGTGAAAATAAATTTAGCTATCGTGTTTTCTGTAAAGATCATTTAATCTACCTAGGTTAACTTGCAAATCACGATACCATAAAAACTAAGCTATATTTATTTTAAGACTATATTAAACTTTACAAATAAAACGGAATGATAGATATTAGAATGTGAATATAAAATGAAGCTACACTGTCACTTTAATCTAACAAGTTCACCCTACAAATTTCTTAAAAGGGACATGACCAAAGTTGTTATGTAGACTTTATACTGCATAGCCTCGTCATTAGCATTTTATGATTTGTACATCTCTAAATCACACAACCAAAAATTATATGGCTGTATTATTATTATTCTTTATTATTATTCTTTATTTATAAAGTGCCAACAGATTCCGCAGCGCTGCCCATGGGTACAAGGATAACAGTACAATGGAGAAACAATACGATAAAAAACTACATTTTACAGACAAAATACAGGGGGAATTGAGGGCCCTATTCCCATGGGAACTTACAATCTAGATGTATCTAAATCCACCTAAACTTTGGTAAAATGCAAGACTTTAACACTCATTATCTGCTTGAGCTGTGTTGATATTTTTTTTTAAAAAAAGGAAAATAGGTAACTGTATTATATTTAATATCAGGTTTGTGCTTGTAAAATAGATCATTTATCAACCAGTCATGGGATTATTATTTTCTTTACATGTCCTAATATTAGGACACTGGGCATTGCCTAAATCGCAGTTTAAAAGAGTTGTGAGAAACAACAGCGATCCAATTAAGAAAGTAGCACAACTGGAGGAGATGTATGTATAAATTCCAGGAGAGGGCTATGGTATTAAATACCTACAGGAGCCAGTGAAGGAGTCCATTTCCATGACCCAGGAACAGGCATTAATGAAGAGCAAGAGAGAATCTATTAACAAGAGACTTATATTCTCCACTGAGTACACACCAGATAAAATGGATATACCTAATATCCTAAAGAACAATTGGGACATTATAAAAACAGATGCATCTCTACCATTTAACAATTTTGAAGGTCCCATGGTAGGATATAGAAAAGTAAGATTACGTACTGATAATAGACCCAGTTATACCAACAGAACCTGGTTAGGTTCAGAGAAAAATGGATGTTACTGTAGTGTAGTGGGTGTGTGACCTGTAATGGGTTATCTCAGGGTAAACAATTTGTGCACCCTTGGAGAAACAAATGGTACAACATTAATTACAGGGTCACGTGCACCACTACACACGTAGTATACATGCTTCATTGTCCCTGTGGGAAGTTCTACGTGGGTAAGACCCAAGATGACCTGCGGATTCGTATGGCTAACCACCGAAAAGCTATACATACCGCACTCCGCATTGGCAGCTCTGAACAGCTGGTGGCTCAGCATTTTTTGATGCATAATCATAACGTATCTGATCTTCGATACATGATTATTGACCACATTCCAGCACCAGCCAGGGGGGGCAATAGGGCTAACATTCTTCTCCAAAGGGAATCCAGGTGGATTTTTACTTTGGAGACACTAGTACCCAGGGGCTTAAAAGACAATTTTGACTTACACTCACCTAGATTTAGAGTTTTGCGGCCAAAGGGGTGCGTTAACTATGCGTCTTTTTTTTTCTATCGCTGCTTCTAAACAACGCTGGTATTTAGAGTTCTCTGAAGGGCTGTGTTAGGCTCCAAAAAGGGAGCATACAGGCATATTTACCGCCACTTCAACTCTCAATACCAGCGTTGCTTACGGTAGCGGCTAGCTGGAAAAACGTGCTCGTGCAAGATTCCCCCATAGGAAACAATGGGGCATTTTGGGCTGAAAAAAAACCTAACACCTGCAAAAAAGCAGCGTTCAGCTCCTAACGCAGCCCCATTGTTTCCTATGGGGAAACACTTTCTAAGTCTGCACCTAACACCCTAACATGAACCCCGAGTCTAAACACCCCTAACCTTACACTTATTAACCCCTAATCTGCCGCCCCCACTATCGCTGACACCTGCATTATATTATTAACCCCTAATCTGCCGCTCCGTACACCGCCGCAACCTACATTATCCCTATGTACCCCTAATCTGCTGTCCCTAACATCGCCGACACCTACATAATATTTATTAACCCCTAATCTGCCCCCCCAACGTTGCGCTACTTTACCTACACTTATTAACCCCTAATCTGCCGACCGGACCTCGCCGCTACTCTAATAGATGTATTAACCCCTAAAGCTAAGTCTAACCCTAACACCTCCCTAAGTTAAATATAATTTTAATCTAACAAAATAAATGAAATATTATTAACTAAAGTATTCCTATTTAAAGCTAAATACTTACGAATAATTATATTGTAGCTATTTTACGGTTTATATTGATTTTACAGGCAACTTTGTATTTATTTTAACTAGGTACAATAGCTATTAAATAGTTATTAACTATTTAATAGCTACCTAGTTAAAATAGTTACCAAATTACCTGTAAAATAAATCCTAACCTAAGTTACAATTAAACCTAACACTACACTATCAATAAATAAATTAAATCAATTAACTACAAGTGCCTACAATTACCTACAATTAAATAAACTAAACTAAATTACAAAAAAAAAACCCACTAAATTACAAAAAATAAAAAAAGTTTACAAGAATTTTAAGCTAATTACACCTACTGTAAGCCCCGTAATAAAATAACTAAGCCCCCCAAAAAAAACATACCACCCCCCAAAACAAAACACAATACCACCCCCCAACATTACAACCCACCAACCACATACCCCTACTCTAACCCAGACCCCCCTTAAATAAACCTAACACTACCCCCCCCTGAAGATCTCCCTACCTTGAGTCGTGTTCACCCAGCCGGGCACCGATGGACCAAAAGAGGACATCAGGAGCGGCAGAAGTCTTCATCCTATCCGGGCAGAAGAGGTCATCCGGACCGGCAGACATCTTCATTCAAGCGGCATCTTCTATCTTCATCCATTCGTAGCGGAGCGGAGCCATCTTCTTCCAGCCGACGCAGATCAATCCTTCTTCCCCGACGCCTACTCGCCGAATGAAGGTTCCTTTATATGACGTCATCCAAGATGGCGTCCCTCAAATTCTGATTGGCTTATAGGATTCTATCAGCCAATCGGAATTAAGGTAGGAAATATCTGATTGGCTGATTGAATTAGCCAATCAGATTCAAGTTCAATCGGATTGGCTGATCCAATCAGCCAATCAGATTGATCTCGCATTCTATTGGCTGTTCTGATCAGCCAATAGAATGCGAGCTCAATCTGATTGGCTGATTGGCTCAGCCAATCCGATTGAACTTGAATCTGATTGGCTGATTCAATCAGCCAATCAGATTTTTCCTACCTTAATTCCGATTGGCTGATAGAATCCTATCAGCCAATCAGAATTCGAGGGACGCCATCTTGGATGACATCATTTAAAGGAACCTTCATTTGGCAAGTAGGCGTCAGGGAAGAAGGATGGATCCGCGTCGGCTGGAAGAAGATGGCTCCGCCCCGGATGGATGAAGATAGAAGATGCCGCTTGGATGAAGATGTCTGCCGGTCCAGATGTCCTCTTCTGCCCGGATAGGATGAAGACTTCTGCCGCTCCTGATGTCCTCTTTTGGTCCATCGTTGCCCGGCTGGGTGAACACGACTCAAGGTAGGGAGATCTTCAAGGGGGTAGTGTTAGGTTTATTTAAGGGGGGTTTGGGTTAGAGTAGGGGTATGTGGGTGGTGGGTTGTAATGTTGGGGGGTGGTATTGTGGGTTTTTTTACAGGCAAAAGAGCTGATTACTTTGGGGCATGCCCCGCAAAAAGCCCTTTTAAGGGCTGGTAATATAGCTGTTAACTTTTTTAAATTAGATTAGGGTAGGGAAAAAAAAAATTTGGGGGGGGGGGCTTTGTTATTTTATTAGGGGGCTTAGAGTAGGTGTAATTATCTTAAAATTCTTGTAAACTTTTTTTATTTTTTGTAATTTAGTGTTTGTTTTTTTGTAATTTAGTTTAGTTTATTTAATTGTAGGTAATTGTAGATACTTGTAGTTAATTTATTTAATTTATTTATTGATAGTGTAGTGTTAGGTTTAATTGTAACTTAGGTTAGGATTTATTTTACAGGTAATTTGGTAATTATTTTAACTAGGTAGCTATTAAATAGTAAATAACTATTTAATAGCTATTGTACCTAGTTAAAATAAATACAAAGTTGCCTGTAAAATCAATATAAACCCTAAAATAGCTACAATATAATTATTTGTTATATTGTAGCTATATTAGGGTTTATTTTACAGGTAAGTATTTAGCTTTAAATAGGAATGCTTTAGTTAATAATATTTTTTTTTCCGTTAGATTAAAATTATATTTAATTTAGGGGGGTTTTAGGGTTAGGGTTAGACTTAGCTTTATGGGTTAATACATTTATTAGAGTAGTGGCGAGGTCCAGTCGGCAGATTAGGGGTTAAAAAGTGTAGGTAGGTAGCGGCGATGTTGGGGGGGGGCAGATTAGGGGTTAATAAATATTATGTAGGTGTCGGCGATGTTAGGGGTAGCAGATTAGGGGTTCATAGGTATAATGTAGGTGGCGGCGGTGTGCGGTCGGCAGATTAGGGGTTAAAAATATTTATTATAGTGGCGGCGATGTGGGGGGACCTCGGTTTAGGGGTACATTTAGTAGTTTATGGGTGTTAGTGTACTTTAGAGCACAGTAGTTAAGAGCTTTATAAACTGGCAATGGCCCATAAAGCTCTTAACTACTGACTTTTTTCTGCGGCTGGAGTCTTGTCGGTAGAGGGTCTAATGCTCACTTCAGCCAAGACTCTAAATACCGGCGTTAGGAAGATCCCATTGAAAAGATAGGATACGCAATTGGGGTAAGGGGATCTGCGGTATGGAAAAGTCGCGGCTTGAAAGTGAGCGTTAGACCCTTTCCTGGCTGACTCTAAATAGCAGCGGGCGGCCAAAAGCAGCGTTAGGAGCCCTTAACGCTGCTTTTGACGGCTACCGCAGAACTCTAAATCTAGGCGACTGTTTTTTGTAATATCCGTTTATAAGGTGGTTTTCTGATTTCTGACTGGTGTAGCTTTTGTCAAGTAGTCCTTCGATATATTAAAGAGAGTGTAGTATTGGGTAGTCTGTTTTCTGTGTAGTTAGTGTGCCCATGTGTCCATTGTATGATGTATGATGTATATACAAACATGTTTATTTTTTGCCAATTGATTATATGTATGTATCTAACATATTTTTTTCAGTAGCAGGTATGCATACAATTCAGTTTCTGATCACTTAGCCTCTGTATCTCTATTATGCATCCAGTATGTAATTACTTCTATGTGCTCAAGTTTAAATTTCAAGTTTTCCATATAGCACATTTTAAATTGCCTATTGTTTGTATTTTCCATTATAGGCTCTTTTGCAGGTTGTTTTTACATATAGTGAACGCTGTCATTCATTCGTATCTATTCAAATTTGTACTATGTGCAGTAACTGTATCACGTAATTTGTATTGATTTTATGTTTTTGTTTTTTTTACGTTGGCCCAGATGGTGAACCGTAGTCCTACCGGTGCATGCGCAGTTGCGCCGTTTGTGTCCTGCGGGGACCCAGATGCAGCAGAGCACTCTCACTTGGGGAGTAGAATGGTAGCACTTAAAAGGTGTTAAGTAAATGTACTCTGTATGTCTGAGGACGGGCTTAGGCCAGAAAACATTAACTGTATGCTTTGTACACAGTAAAAATCTGCCTTTTGCAAAAACGCCAGTGAGTGCTTGCCTTTGTGGAATGCTTTGTATTGGAGTTTGGCTGGCACCCTGGGGGTTGGATCATTGAGAGAGTACTGGGTTCTTCTAGATTATCGTAAATATATATATATATATATATATATATATATATATATATATATATATATATATATATATACAGTATATATTATATGTTGATAAAAGATGTATTTAAATAAATAAAAGAATATATAGTATGTAAAGATATTTATTTAAAAAAAATTGACTCTAACAATAAATAAATATTCTTTTGGGAATTCAGCAAAATTGAAAATCTGTAAGAAAAAAGAAAGAAAATGGAATCTGAAAGCAATTATGTTATTTCATAACACATGACTAAAAAAATATTTTGTAAGTATAATCATTGTAAAGTCATCTTCTGTCATCTTTTGTCTAACATTTATTGTTTAATCTGATATTAAAGCTAGGTTCACACTGGATATCTATATACATAATTTTAAATTAATCTCATTAAATTGTCTAATCAAGAGTTGACTTACATATTAACATTTAAAATTAGACAAAATAATGCCTAATATCCTATTTTGTGCTAAAATTCCTAATTATTCAATTGTCTGAGGGACATAATTGAATGTAATATTTCCTGTCCCTTCAAAAACTAATATACCTAAATATCACCTATGAAATGTATCCCTTTATCTCTATAATCGGTCACAATTTGAGTCCTCTCTAGCACAAAGTAGGGGGAATGTATATTAAATAAACGTCTTAAAAAAATAGGACATGGTGAAAATTGTTACACATTCAATATATTATGAAATATTTTCACATTATTCCTCCTATGATTCTTAGCAATAGCATGCATTGTGCAAACTAACCTGATGTATGATCTTTAAAAGTCGATTCTATTCAAAATATCAGTTTATCTTCATTATGTGTCACATTCATCAATTTCAAAATAGAGGATTGTGAAATACCATCTAAAAGAAATGAGGAAACATAAGTGTTTCCCATAGGATGTATCCTGCATCCCCAGTCTTGTTCCAGACATTGTGTACACTTACCATGTGAACATGTCTTTGTATGCTTTTTGAAGGCAGCACAGTTGAAAGACAATGCCACAGACATGACCACATAGGTATTCCTCACTTTCAGTCTGTAGATGAAGTCAATATCCCTAATGGAAAATAAAGTGTAAATCAAATATCTAATAACATGGTACATAGTTTTGCATCCCTCCCCCAAACACTACCTATCTCCTAAAATGTTGATAGCGATAGCTTACTAAGCGTATGTAGCCTCCTTTGTGTTATGTTCTAACAATAAAGTGTGAAGCTGAGTCACATAAATTGTGCATACTCAACCTATGATGTATGACTGTCAATTCAATGTGCTTCAGAGTATCCCTTTATCTGCTATCTGTCACATGAATCCATTTCAGAATATATAAAATCTAATAATGTCTAAACTGAGTAAGATGTGTAAACTAATTGTGTGCCATATGATGGATCAAGGGCTAACCCCCCCAATCTGGTTCCATACAATGTGTATACTTACAATGTGAAGGTGTCTTTATATGTTGTAGAAGTTAGCACAGTTGAAAGACAATGCCACAGACATGATCACATTGGTATTCTTCACTTTCAGTCTGTAGATGAAGTCAATCTCCCTAATGGAAAATAAAGTGTAAATCAATTATATAATAAAATGATACATAGTTCTGTATCCCTCCCCCTAACACTTGCTATTTCCTAAAATGTTTATAGCAATAGCTTACTAATCATATGTAGCCTCTTTTGTGTTATGTTCTAACAATCAAGTGTGAAGCCGAGTCACATAAATTGTGCATACTTAACCTCTGATGTATGACTTTGGCAATACTATGTGCTTCATAGTATCCCTTTATCTGCTATCTGTGTCATTCATCCCTTTCAGAATATCGAAAATCTAATAATGTCTAAACTAAATACTACATGTAAGCTAATTGTATGCTATATGATGGATCATTGTGCAAAATCCACCCCCCAATCTCAGTCCATACATTGTGTATACTTACCATCTGATGTTGTCTTTAAAAATCAGGTGACACAGTCATTACAGGAGCCAATGCCAGAATCATATGATGTATAAATTACCAATGATAATAAAATATATTTTAGATTTTGCTATAGTCATTTATTGAACAATCCTAACATGTTCGCACAATTCTACTTTCATTTTCATTAAAGTCTCACATATTCGCAATGCTCCTATATAACATAGTATTTACCATCTGAAGTGGCGGTTAATAATGTTGTCTCTTACATTGACCCCCTTGTCCCGGAATGGCCCCTCGAGAACAGTGTTGTCTTCCTCATCTTGTAGGAGGTCTCGGGGCACCTGGGCAGCCTGCAGCATCCCAGCCTGCTGAGCTATGTTATGAAGGACGCTGCAGGCTATAATGATCTTCACCTCCTTACTAGGGCTGTATTTGAAGGCTCCTCCAGACCTGTCTAGGCATCTTAAACGCATTTTGAGTAGCCCAAACATCCGCTCAACTACAGCCCTAGTCCGCTTGTGTGCCCGATTGTAATGCACCTGTGCCTCATCAGCTGGGTTACACAATGGCGTAATGAGCCAAGGCCAGCTCATGTAACCCGAATCACCAATAAATAATGAATATTACAAAAAGTCAATATTACAAATATCTTAAAAATGATGATATTAAAAATTACATTTAAATAAATAATAAAATGATACAATGCATTTGTGTATACGAAAATTGTCTGACATTTGCTGAAAGAGAAAAAAGGGTTAAAGCGCATCCTACATCTGCACATTTAAGCTATGATGTGCTACATATCTGTTTCCAAAACTAGACATTTGCTGAAAGGGTGCAATAAATGGTTAAAGCGCATCCTATATCTGCACATTTAAGCTATGACCTGCTACATATCTGTTTGTTTCTAAAACTAGACATTTGCTGAAAGGGAGAAGTAAATGGTTAAAGTGCATCCTATCGCCTAGATTTAGAGTTTGGCGTTAGCCGTCAAAAGCAGCATTAAGGGCTCCTAACGCTGCTTTTTACCACCCGCTGGTATTTAGAGTCAGGCAGGAAAGGGTCTAACGCTCACTTCCAAGCCGCGACTTTTCCATACCGCAGATCCCCTTATGCCAATTGCGTATCCTATCTTTTCAATGGGATCTTCCTAACGCCGGTATTTAGAGACTTGGCTGAAGTGAGCGGTAGAGCCTCTACCGACAAGACTCAATCTGCAGGAAAAAGTCAGTAGTTAAGAGCTTTCTGGGCTAACGCCGGTTTATAAAGCTCTTAACTACTGTGCTCTAAAGTACACTAACACCCATAAACTACCTATGTACCCCTAAACCGAGGTCCCCCCACATCGCCGCACTCTAATAAAAATTTTTAACCCCTAATCTGCCGACCGCACACCGCCGCCACCTACATTATACCTATAAACCCTTAATCTGCTGCCCCTAACATCGCCGACACCTACATAATATTTATTAAACCCTAATCTGCCCCCCCCCAACGTTGCCGCTACCTACCTACACTTATTAACCCCTAATCTGCCGACCGGAGCTCGCCGCTACTCTAATAAATGTATTAACCCCTAAACCGCCTCACTCCCGCCTCAAAAACCCTATAATAAATAGTATTAACCCCTAATCTGCCCTCCCTAACATCGCCGACACCTAACTTCATGTATTAACCCCTAATCTGCTGACCGGACCTCGTCACTACTATAATAAATGTATTAACCCCTAAAGCTAAGTCTAACCCTAAACCTAACACCCCCCTAAGTTAAATATAATTTTATTCTAACAAAATAAATTAACTCTTATTAAATAAAGTATTCCTATTTAAAGCTATATACTTACCTGTAAAATAAACCCTAATATAGCTACAATATAACAAATAATTATATTGTAGCTATTTTAGGATTTATATTTATTTTACAGGCAACTTTGTATTTATTTTAACTAGGTACAATAGCTATTAAATAGTTATTTACTATTTAATAGCTACCTAAATAAAATAATTACAAAATGAGCTGTAAAATAAATCCTAACCTAAGTTACAATTAAACCTAACACTACATTATCAATAAATAAATTAAATCAATTAACTATAAGTACCTACAATTAAATAAACTAAACTAAATTACAAAATCAAACAAACACTAAATTACAAAACATAAAAAAAGATTACAAGAATTTTAAGCTAATTACACCTACTCTAAGCCCCCTAATAAAATAACAAAGCCCCCCAAAATAAAAAATTCCCTACCCTAATCTAAATTAAAAAAGTTAACAGCTCTATTACCTTACCAGCCCTTAAAAGGGCTTTTTGCGGGGCATGCCCCAAAGAAATCAGCTCTTTTGCCTGTAAAAAAAACACAATACCACCCCCAACATTACAACCCACCACCCACATACCCCTACTCTAACCCAAACCCCCTTAAATAAACCTAACACTACCCCCCTGAAGATATCCCTACCTTGAGTCGTCTTCACCCAACCGGGCACCGATGGACCAAAAGAAGACATCCGGAGCGGCAGAAGTCTTCATCCTATCCAGGCAGAAGAGGACATCCAGACCGGTAGACATCTTCATCCAAGCGGCATCTTCTATTTTCATCCATCCGGAGCGGAGCCATCTTCTTCCAGCCGACGCAGATCCATCCTCTTCTACAGACGCCTACTCGCCGAATGAAGGTTCCTTTAAATTACGTCATCCAAGATGGCGTCCCTCTAATTCCGATTCGGAACAGCCAATAGAATGCAAGCTCAATCTGATTGGCTGATTGGATCAGCCAATCCGATTGAACTTGAATCTTATTGCCTGATTCAATCATCCAATCAGATTTTTCCTACCTTAATTCCGATTGGCTGATAGAATCGGAATTTGAGGGACGCCATCTTGGATGACATCATTTAAAGGAACCTTCATTCGGCAAGTAGGCGTCGGTAGAAGAGGATAGATCCGCGTCGGCTAGAAGAAGATGGCTCCGCTCCGGATGGATGAAGATAGAAGATGCCGCTTGGATGAAGATGTCTACCAGTCCAGATGTCCTCTTCTGCCTGGATAGGATGAAGACTTCTGCTGCTCCGGATGTCTTCTTTTGGTCCATCGGTGCCCGGTTGGGTGAAGACGACTTAAGGTAGGGAGATCTTCAGGGGGGTAGTGTTAGGTTTATTTAAGGGGGGTTTGAGTTAGAGTAGGGGTATGTGGTTGGTGGGTTGTAATGTTGGGGGGTGGTATTGTGTTTTTTTTTACAGGCAAAAGAGCTGATTTCTTTGGGGCATGCCCCGCAAAAAGCCCTTTTAAGGGCTGGTAAGGTAATAGAGCTGTTAACTTTTTTAATTTAGATTAGGGAGGGGATTTTTTTATTTTGGGGGGCTTTGTTATTTTATTAGGGGGCTTAGAGTAGGTGTAATTAAATTTAAATTCTTGCAATCTTTTTTATTTTTTGTAATTTAGTGTTTGTTTTTTTTGTAATGTAATTTAGTTTAGTTAATTGTAGGTACTTGTAGTTAATTGATTTAATTTATTTATTGATAGTGTAGTGTTAGGTTTAATTGTAACTTAGGTTAGGATTTATTTTACAGCTCATTTTGTAATTATTTTAACTAGGTAGCTATTAAATAGTAAATAACTATTTAATAGCTATTGTACCTAGTTAAAATAAATACAAAGTTGCCTGTAAAATAAATATAAATTCTAAAATAGCTACAATATTATTATTTGTTATATTGTAGCTATATTAGGGTTTATTTTACAGGTAAGTATTTAGCTTTAAATAGGAATACTTTATTTAATAAGAGTTAATTTATTTTGTTAGATTAAAATTATATTTAACTTAGGGGGGTGTTAGGGTTAGGGTTAGACTTAGCTTTAGGGGTTAATACATTTATTATAGTAGCGGCAAGGTCCGGTCGGCAGATTAGGGGTTAATACTTGAAGTTAGGTGGCGGCGATGTTAGGGAGGGCAGATTAGGGGTTAATACTATTTATTATAGGGTTTTTGAGGTGGGAGTGAGGCGGTTTAGGGGTTAATACATTTATTAGAGTAGCGGCGAGCTCCAGTTGGCAGATTAGGGGTTAATAAGTGTAGGTAGGTAGTGGCGACGTTGGGGGGGCAGATTAGGGGTTAATAAATATAATATAGGTGTCGGCGATGTTAGGGGCAGCAGATTAAGGGTACATAGGGATAATGTAGGTTGCGGCGGTGTATGGAGCGGCAGATTAGGGGTTAATTGTGTAATGCAGGTGTCAGCGATAGCGGGGGCGGCAGATTAGGGGTTAATAAATGTAAGATTAGGGGTGTTTAGACTAGGGGTTCATGTTAGGGTGTTAGGTGCAGACTTAGAAAGTGTTTCCCCATAGGAAACAATGGGGCTGCGTTAGGAGCTTAACGCTGCTTTTTTGCAGGTGTTAGGTTTTTTTTCAGCCCAAACTGCCCCATTGTTTCCTATAAGGGAATCGTGCAGGAGCACGTTTTTCCAGCTAGCCGCTACCGTAAGCAACGCTGGTATTGAGAGTTGAAGTGGCGGTAAATATGCCTTTACGCTCCCTTTTTGGAGCCTAACGCAGCCCTTCAGAGAACTCTCAATACCAGCGTTGTTTAAAAGGTGCGTTAGCTACACGGGTCTTTACCGACAAAACTCTAAATCTAGTCGTATATCTGCATATTTAAGCTATGACCTGCTACATATGTGTTTTCACTAAAACTAGACATTTACTGAAAGAAACAAATAAATAGTTAAAGCGCATCCTATGGGGCCTTTTTATCAAGCCGTCAACCGCAAATACACTGGAATTCTGCAGCGTAATTGTGGCGAGCATGATTCTCCTTATTTATCAAAGCCTACAGATCGGCAAAAGTAGAATTTTGTGATGTAACATATGATCTGCCAGTTTCAGTCCAACACAGATCGATGCTTATGTCAGTACAGATGTTCTGAATGCAAATTCGGCACTATCTGACTACTTTTGAAAGTTCATCAACCAAACGATTGCAAATAATAAAGGCTTTGAAAGTGATGAAAATAAATCTTACCGCTCTCGGTGACACCCTCCGATCCTCACTTGACGCCTGTGAGTATTCCTCTTCAATGCAGTGTCCCCCCTTAATGCTCCAGATAAAATTGGCGATTTGTCTGTAAACTTTCAAGCAGCTCACCTGCTCAAGCTGTACGGTTTCCAACTGAATGATACCGCTGTACTCCGTTTCCTCGCACCAGTCTCGGCGTCTGACGTCACACGACCCTCCGGTCACGTGACTTGCCTCTGCCTCTGGTGTCGGGTTGCTTCAGTTATCTCCACTCGCCTCTCTGAAAACGGGGTATGTTGCTATACAGGCTTTACAGGTTGGGTGTCACCGGTCCTGGCGGTTCCTCAGCAGATTGTTGTGGGATAGTCCTCCATCCATGGGGAATAATAGAAATAGTTTAGGTAGCCAGGCCAAAACGGCACTCTCCAATGCCGTGAATTAAACTCAAACCAAAAAATGATAAATGGCAACTGGCTTAAAAACTAAAAAATTCTTCTTTATTTCTTCCAATTAAAAACATGACTTGTAAAATCAAAATAACATGGCACAGACAGTAGACACGTCTAACATGTTTCGGCCCTGACTGGCCTTATTCATAGACACTCCTTGTCAGTCTCAGCTGTGTGGTTTTATTCCACTTTCTCTTATTTGATTGGTTGTCTGTGCTATGCCTCCTTTCTAATATTAACCCTTGAGGTTGTATTTACTCACTAAATGTACTCATATTCAAATCATTCTATTTGTAAGCTATATTTGTTTGTATAATAACATATACAAACAATACAAACAAATATAGCTTACAAATAGAATGATTTGAATATGAGTACATTTAGTGAGTAAATACAACCTCAAGGGTTAATATTAGAAAGGAGGCATAGCACAGACAACCAATCAAATAAGAGAAAGTGGAATAAAACCACACAGCTGAGACTGACAAGGAGTGTCTATGAATAAGGCCAGTCAGGGCCGAAACATGTTAGACGTGTCTACTGTCTGTGCCATGTTATTTTGATTTTACAAGTCATGTTTTTAATTGGAAGAAATAAAGAAGAATTTTTTAGTTTTTAAGCCAGTTGCCATTTATTACTTTTGAAAGTTATCAAATAACTACCAGGTACTCTCGCCACTATTTTGGACCAGTGTACGTGGTTTTCAATCCGCCGCCCTAGAGGCGGCGGATGCCATAGGAATCAATGGGAGTCTGAAAGCAGCGAAAGCTCATGTTCGCTGCTGCCCGATATCCCATTGATTTCTATAGTAGAATAAAATTTAAGTTTACACCTAACACCCTAACATAAGTCCCGAGTCTAAACACCCCTAATCTGCCTCCCCCTACACCGCCGCCACCTACATTATACTTATTAACCCCTAATCTGCCACTCCCTACATTATACTTATTAACCCCTAATCTGCTGCCCCGACACCGCCGCCACCTACATAAAGTTATTAAACCCTATCCCGCCGCTCCTGGACCCCACCACAACTAAATAAATGTATTAACCCTTAAACCCCTGGCCTCCCACATCGCCATAAACTAAATTATGAGAAAAGAGGATCAGAATAGCCCCAAAGGTGCGCTGGTGCTGAGAGAAACTGTGAAGGTGCTGGATGGAAGCTGTGGATGGTCCTCGTAGAGTCCGGGTTCCCAACGAATCCCCTCTGTGCTGGATATACTCACAAACGAAGCTGCATACGTACTATGCCTAGAACCACAGATCGGGACTATTCAGTGTCGCCCGACAGACACGCCCAGGAGCCGGTACACGTGATCTCCAGATCTCCAATCACAGGCGAGTTGTCCTGTAGGCTCGGATTGCCCGTATGCTGATAGTAACTGTTCTCAGGAATGGGAGACACTGTGAATCCAATGTAGCAATGAATAGCACGTAGGTAATGATTGCGCAGGCAGCAAGGTGTCTCATAAAAAGGGATAATTTATTGTTAAAAACAATAACAGCAACGCGTTTCTCGGCTGAAAGACCGTTTCATCAGGCTGTATTATGAAAGACATTATCTCACCTTTTATACCTTTCAACACCTGTCTTAATGGGCGGTTCAAACAGGAAGTTCCTGTCTCTATCAAACTAGTTAACTATTTCGGGGACAACTAGCATTTCATTGCGATAACCCTTGACAATAGTTTAATAACATAACATGCCCGCATGAACAATTTAATAAAATATATAAAATAATACATAAAAAATATATATACACGGGGACAATCTAACAATATACACTAACATTGGTTACATGTCCAATTGTGCATATGGAGTTTGGCGATTTATATACAACCAAAAATTCATACATTCATAAAATCTGACTTAAAGTAATATTAATGACCCTAAAAAATAATAAAAAATATAAAAATAATAAGCGATCTAAAACAATATTACTAATATATATAAATGTTCATATGTTAGGACTATAATAAGAGACAATAATTATTAGATACTATGGCCTAGATTTAGAGTTCGGCGGTAGCCGTCAAAACCAGCGTTAGAGGCTCCTAACGCTGGTTTTGGGCGCCCGCTGGTATTTGGAGTCAGTGATTAAAGGGTCTAACGCTCACTTTTCAGCCGCGACTTTTCCATACCGCAGATCCCCCTACGCCATTTGCGTAGCCTATCTTTTCAATGGGATCTTTCTAACGCTGGTATTTAGAGTCGTTTCTGCAGTGAGCGTTAGAGCTCTAACGACAAAATTCCAGCCGCCTGAAAATAGCAGGAGTTAAGAGCTTTCTGGCTAACGCCGGTTTATAAAGCTCTTAACTACTGTACCCTAAAGTACACTAACACCCATAAACTACCTATGTACCCCTAAACCGAGCTCCCCCCACACCGCCGCCACTCGATTAAAATTTTTAACCCCTAATCTGCCGACCGCCACCTACGTTATACTTATGTACCCCTAATCTGCTGCCCCTAACCCCGCCGACCCCTGTATTATATTTATTCACCCTAACCTGCCCCCCACAACGTCGCCGCCAGCTACTTACAATAATTAACCCCTAATCTTCCGACCGCAAATCGCCGCCACCTACGTTATCCCTATGTACCCCTAATCTGCTGCCCCTAACACCGCCGACCCCTATATTATATTTATTAACCCCTAATCTGCCCCCCTCAACGTCGCCGACACCTGCCTACACTTATTAACCCCTAATCTGCCGAGCGGACCTGAGCGCTACTATAATAAAGTTATTAACCCCTAATCCGCCTCACTAACCCTATCATAAATAGTATTAACCCCTAATCTGCCCTCCCTAACATCGGCGACACCTACCTTCAATTATTAACCCCTAAACTTCCGATCGGAGCTCACCGCTATTCTAATAAATGGATTAACCCCTAAAGCTAAGTCTAACCCTAACACTAACACCCCCCTAAGTTAAATATAATTTTTATCTAACGAAATAAATTAACTCTTATTAAATAACTTATTCCTATTTAAAGCTAAATACTTACCTGTAAAATAAATCCTAATATAGCTACAATATAAATTATAATTATATTATAGCTATTTTAGGATTAATATTTATTTTACAGGCAACTTTGTAATTATTTTAACCAGGTACAATAGCTATTAAATAGTTAATAACTATTTAATAGTTACCTAGTTAAAATAATAACAAATTTACCTGTAAAATAAATCCTAACCTAAGTTATAATTAAACCTAACACTACCCTATCAATAAAATAATTAAATAAACTACCTACAATTACCTACAATTAACCTAACACTACACTATCAATAAATAAATTAAACACAATTGCTACAAATAAATACAATTAAATAAACTAGCTAAAGTACAAAAAATAAAAAAGAACTAAGTTACAGAAAATAAATTTTTTTTTACAAACATAAGAAAAATATTACAACAATTTTAAACTAATTACACCTACTCTAAGCCCCCTAATAAAATAACAAAGCCCCCCAAAATAAAAAATTCCCTACCCTATTCTAAATTAAAAAAGTTACAAGCTCTTTTACCTTACCAGCCCTGAACAGGGCCCTTTGCGGGGCATGCCCCAAGAATTTCAGCTCTTTTGCCTGTAAAAGAATAAATACAATACCCCCCCCCCCAACATTACAACCCACCACCCACATACCCCTAATCTAACCCAAACCCCCCTTAAATAAACCTAACACTAAGCCCCTGAAGATCTTCCTACCTTGTCTTCACCATCCAGGTATCACCGATCCGTCCTGGCTCCAAGATCTTCATCCAACCCAAGCGGGGGTTGGCGATCCATAATCCGGTGCTCCAAAGTCTTCCTCCTATCCGGCAAGAAGAGGACATCCGGACCGGCAAACATCTTCTCCAAGCGGCATCTTCGATCTTCTTCCATCCGGTGCGGAGCGGGTCCATCTTGAAGCAGGCGACGCGGATCCATCCTCTTCTTCCGATGTCTCCCGACTAATGACGGTTCCTTTAAGGGACGTCATCCAAGATGGCGTCCCTCGAATTCCGATTGGCTGATAGGATTCTATCAGCCAATCGGAATTAAGGTAGGAATTTTCTGATTGGCTGATGGAATCAGCCAATCAGAATCAAGTTCAATCCGATTGGCTGATCCAATCAGCCAATTAGATTGAGCTCGCATTCTATTGGCTGTTCCGATCAGCCAATAGAATGCGAGCTCAATCTGATTGGCTGATGGGATCGGCCAATCGGATTGAACTAGATTCTGATTGGCTGATTCCATCAGCCAATCAGAAAATTCCTACCTTAATTCCGATTGGCTGATAGAATCCTATCAGCCAATCGGAATTCGAGGGACGCCATCTTGGATGACGTCCCTTAAAGGAACCGTCATTAGTCGGGAGACATCGGAAGAAGAGGATGGATCCGCGTCGCCTGCTTCAAGATGGACCCGCTCCGCACCGGATGGAAGAAGATCGAAGATGCCGCTTGGAGAAGATGTTTGCCGGTCCGGATGTCCTCTTCTTGCCGGATAGGAGGAAGACTTTGGAGCCTCTTCTGGACCGGATTATGGATCGCCAACCCCCGCTTGGGTTGGATGAAGATCTTGGAGCCAGGACGGATCGGTGATACCTGGATGGTGAAGACAAGGTAGGAAGATCTTCAGGGGCTTAGTGTTAGGTTTATTTAAGGGGGGTTTGGGTTAGATTAGGGGTATGTGGGTGGTGGGTTGTAATGTTGGGGGGGGGGGTATTGTATTTATTCTTTTACAGGCAAAAGAGCTGAAATTCTTGGGGCATGCCCCGCAAAGGGCCCTGTTCAGGGCTGGTAAGGTAAAAGAGCTTGTAACTTTTTTAATTTAGAATAGGGTAGGGAATTTTTTATTTTGGGGGGCTTTGTTATTTTATTAGGGGGCTTAGAGTAGGTGTAATTAGTTTAAAATTGTTGTAATATTTTTCTTATGTTTGTAAATATTTTTTTATTTTCTGTAACTTAGTTCTTTTTTATTTTTTGTACTTTAGCAAGTTTATTTAATTGTATTTATTTGTAGGAATTGTGTTTAATTAATTTATTGATAGTGTAGTGTTAGGTTAATTGTAGGTAATTGTAGGTAGTTTATTTAATTATTTTATTGATAGTGTAGTGTTAGGTTTAATTATAACTTAGGTTAGGATTTATTTTACAGGTAAATTTGTTATTATTTTAACTAGGTAACTATTAAATAGTTATTAACTATTTAATAGCTATTGTACCTGGTTAAAATAATTACAAAGTTGCCTGTAAAATAAATATTAATCCTAAAATAGCTATAATATAATTATAATTTATATTGTAGCTATATTAGGGTTTATTTTACAGGTAAGTATTTAGCTTTAAATAGGAATAAGTTATTTAATAAGAGTTAATTTATTTCGTTAGATAAAAATTATATTTAACTTAGGGGGGTGTTAGTGTTAGGGTTAGACTTAGCTTTAGGGGTTAATCCATTTATTAGAATAGCGGTGAGCTCCGATCGGAAGTTTAGGGGTTAATAATTGAAGGTAGGTGTCGGCGATGTTAGGGAGGGCAGATTAGGGGTTAATACTATTTATGATAGGGTTAGTGAGGCGGATTAGGGGTTAATAACTTTATTATAGTAGCGCTCAGGTCCGCTCGGCAGATTAGGGGTTAATAAGTGTAGGCAGGTGTCGGCGACGTTGTGGGGGGCAGATTAGGGGTTAATAAATATAACATAGGGGTCGGCGATGTTAGGGCAGCAGATTAGGGGTACATAGGGATAACGTAGGTGGCGGCGTTTTACGGAGCGGCAGATTAGGGGTTAAAAAAAATATGCAGGGGTCAGCGATAGCGGGGGCGGCAGATTAGGGGTTAATAAGTGTAAGGTTAGGGGTGTTTAGACTCGGGGTACATGTTAGGGTGTTAGGTGCAGACGTAGGAAGTGTTTCCCCATAGGAAACAATGGGGCTGCGTTAGGAGCTGAACGCTGCTTTTTTGCAGGTGTTAGGTTTTTTTTCAGCTCAAACAGTCCCATTGTTTCCTATGGGAGAATCGTGCACGAGCACGTTTTTGAGGCCGGCCGCGTCCGTAAGCAACTCTGGTATCGAGAGTTGCTTTTGCGGTAAAAATGCTCTACGCTCCTTTTTTGGAGCCTAACGCAGCATTTGTTTTAACTCTCGATACCAGAGTTAAATTTATGGTGCGGCCAGAAAAAAGCCCGCGGAGCGTTAACAGCCCTTTTACCGCCGAACTCCAAATCTAGGCCTAAGTTTGTATCGGAATGTAAATGTGATTTATTGTCAGTGGATCAATTACATACTAGTTAGGACATTATAAATGAACCCATAATAAATTGTTATTACGCTAATATTACTAAAGATATCGCAGTACCAACCTAATCTGGACCCTTTATAAATTATTAATTATTATCACTAAATTAAACTATTAACCCCTAAACCTAACAACCCGCTAACTTTATATTTAATATTAACTCATCCCTATCTTATAATAAATTTAAACTTACCTTTAGATTTAAATTAAACTATATTAAACTAATAATTAATCTACCCTAACTATTAGACTAAAATTACAATAAACTATATTAAATTAATAATTAACCTACCCTATCTTTTATACTAAAATTACAATAAACTATATTAAATTAATAATTAATCTACCCTAACTTTTAAACTAAAATTACAATAAACTATATTAAATTAATAATTAATCTACCCTAACTTTTACACTAAAATTACAATAAACTACAAATTAAATTAACTATATTATATATTTAAACACCTAACCCTACTCAAATAATTTAAATCTACACTAAAAAATTACAAAGTTAAAAAAAACTAACAACTAAGTTACAAAAAATAACAAACACTAAGTTACACAAAAAAATAAACACTAACGCCTAGATTTGGAGTTTTGCGTTAGAAGGGGTGCGTTAGCTACGCATAGTTTTTTCCCCCCCCGCACCTTTTAAACAACGCTGGTATTTAGAGTTCTCTGAAGGGCTGCGTTAGGCTCCAAAAAGGGAGCGTACAGGCATATTTACCGCCACTGCAACTCTAAATACCAGCGTTGCTTAAGGACGTGGCCAGCTTCAAAAACTAGCTTGTGCACGATTCCCCCATAGGAAACAATGGGGCAGTTTGAGCTGAAAAAAACCTAACACCTGCAAAAAAGCAGTGTTCAGCTCCTAACGCAGCCCCATTGTTTCCTATGGGGAAACACTTCCTATGTCTGCACCTAACACCCTAAAATGAACCCCGAGTCTAAACACCCCTAACCTTACACTTATTAACTCCTAATCTTCCGCCCCTGCTATCGCTGACCCCTGCATATTATTATTAACCCCTAATCTGCCGCTCCGTACACCGCCGCAACCTACATTATCCCTATGAACCCCTAATCTGCTGTCCCTAACATCGCCGACACCTATATTATATTTATTAACCCCTAATCTGCCCCCCCAATGTCGCCGCTACCTACCTACACTTATTAACCCCTAATCTGCTGACTGGACCTCGCCGCCACTATAATAAATGTATTAACCCCTAAACCGCCTCACTCCCACCTCAAAACCCCTATAATAAATAGTATTAACCCCTAATCTGCCCTCCATAACATCGCTGACACCTAACTTCAAGTATTAACACCTAATCTGCCAACCGGACCTCACCGCTACTATAATAAATGTATTAATCCCTAAAGCTAAGTCTAACCCTAACACTAACACCCCCCTAAGTTAAATATAATTTAAATCTAACGAAATAAAATACATCTTATTAAATAAATTATTCCTATTTAAAGCTAAATACTTGCCTGTAAAATAAACCCTAATATAGCTGCAATATAAATAATAATTATATTGTAGCTATTTTAGGATTAATATTTATTTTACAGGCTACTTTGTATTTATTTTAACCAGGTACAATAGCTATTAAATAGTTAATAACTATTTAATAGCTACCTAGTTAAAATAATTACAAAATTACCAGTAAAATAAATCCTAACCTAAGTTACAATTAAACCTAACACTATACTATCAATAAATTAATTAAATAAACTACCTACAATTATCTACACTTAAATCAACTAAACTAAATTACAAAAAAAACACTAAATTACAAAAACAAACAAACACTAAATTACAAAAAATAAAAAAAGATTACAAGAATTTTAAACTAATTACACCTACTCTAAGCCCCCTAAAAAAATAACAAAGCCCCCCAAAATAAAAAAATGCCCTACCCTATTCTAAAATAAAAAGTTTACAGCTCTTTTACCTTAACAGCCCTTAAAAGGGCCTTTTGCGGGGCATGCCCCAAAGAAAACAGCTCTTTTGCCTGTAAAAAAACATACAATACCCCCCCAACATTACAACCCACCACCCACATACCCCTAATCTAACCCAAACCCCCCTTAAAAAACCTAACACTAAGCCCCTGAAGATCTCCCTACCTTATCTTCACCACGCCGGGTATCACCGATCCGTCCAGAAGAATCTCGAAAGTCTTCATCCTATCCGGCAAGAAGAGGTCCAGAAGAGGGTCCAAAGTCTTCATCCTATCCGGCAAGAAGAGGACATCCGGACCAGCAAACATCTTCATCCAAGCGGCATCTTCAATCTTCATCCATCCGACGAGGAGTGGCTCCATCTTCAAGACCTCCAGCGCGGAACATCCTCTTCCCCCGACGACTAGACGACGAATGAAGGTTCCTTTAAGGGACATCATCCAAGATGGCATCCCTCGAATTCCAATCAGCCAATCAGATTGAGCTCGCATTTTATTGGCTGATCGGAACAGCCAATAAAATGCGAGCTCAATCTGATTGGCTGATCCAATCAGCCAATCGGATTGAACTTGAATCTGATTGGCTGATTCAATCAGCCAATCAGATTTTTCCTACCTTAATTCTGATTGGCGGATAGAATCCTATCAGCCAATCGGAATTCGAGGGACACCATCTTGGATGACGTCCCTTAAAGGAACCTTCATTCGTTGTCTAGTCGTCGGGAGAAGAGGATGTTCCACGCCGGAGGTCTTGAAGCTGGAGCCGCTCCTCGTCGGATGGATGAAGATAGAAGATGCCGCTTGGATGAAGATGTTTGCTGGTCTGGATGTCCTCTTCTTGCCGGATAGGATGAAGACTTTGGACCCTCTTCTGGACCTCTTCTTGCCGGATAGGATGAAAACTTCGGAGCCTCTTCTGGACGGATCGGTGATACCCGGCGTGGTGAAGATAAGGTAGGGAGATCTTCAGGGGCTTAGTGTTAGGTTTTTTAAGGGGGGTTTGGGTTAGATTAGGGGTATGTGGGTTGTAATGTTGCGGGGGTATTGTATGTTTTTTTTACAGGCAAAAGAGCTGTTTTCTTTTGGGCATGCCCCGCAAAAGGCCCTTTTAAGGGCTGGTAAGTTAAAAGAGCTGTAAACTTTTATTTTAGAATTGGGTAGGGCATTTTTTTATTTTGGGGGGGTTGTTATTTTTTTAGGGGGCTTAGAGTAGGTGTAATTAGTTTAAAATTCTTGTAATCTTTTTTTATTTTTTGTAATTTAGTGTTGTTTTTTTTTTGTAATTTAGTTTAGTTGATTTAATTGTAGATAATTGTAGATAGTTTATTTAATTAATTTATTGATAGTGTAGTGTTAGGTTTAATTGTAACTTAGGCTAGGATTTATTTTACTGGTAATTTTGTAATTATTTTAACTAGGTAGCTATTAAATAGTTATTAACTATTTTATAGCTATTGTACCTGGTTAAAATAAATACAAAGTTGCCTGTAAAATAAATATTAATCCTAAAATAGCTACAATGTAATCATTATTTATCTTGTAGCTATATTAGGGTTTATTTTACAGGTAAGTATTTAGCTTTAAATAGGAATAATTTATTTAATAAGATTTATTTTATTTCGTTGGTTTTAAATTATATTTAACTTAGGGGGGTGTTAGTGTTAGGGTTAGACTTAGCTTTAGGGGTTAATACATTTATTATAGTAGCAGTGAGGTCCAGTCGGCAGATTAGGGGTTAATATTTAAAGTAAGGTGTCAGCGATGTTAGGGAGGGCAGATTAGGGGTTAATACTATTTATTATAGGGTTTTTGAGGCGGGAGTGAGGCGGTTTAGGGGTTAATACATTTATTAGAGTAGCAGTGAGGTCCGGTCGGCAGATTAGGGGTTAATAAGTGTAGTTAGGTAGCAGCGACATTGGGGGGGGCAGATTAGGGGTTAATAAATATTATGTAGGTGTCGGCAATGTTAGGGGCAGCAGATTAGGGGTACATAGGGATAATGTAGGTTGCGGCGGTGTACGGTCGGCAGATTAGGGGTTAAAAAATTTAATTATAGTGGCGGCGATGTGGGGGGACCTCAGTTTAGCGGTACATAGGTAGTTTATGGGTGTTAGTGTACTTTAGAGCACAGTAGTTAAGAGCTTTATGAACCGGCGTTAGCCCATAAAGCTCTTAACTCCTGACTTTTTTCTGCGGCTGGAGTCTTGTCGTTAGAGTTCTAACGCTCACTTCAGCCAAGACTCTAAATACCAGCGTTAGAAAGATCCCATTGAAAAGATAGGATACGCAATTGACGTAAGGGGATCTGCGGTATGGAAAAGTCGCGGCTGGAAAGTGAGCGTTAGACCCTTTCCTGACTGACTCTAAATACCAGCGGGTGGCCAAAACCAGAGTTAGGACCCCCTAACGCTGGTTTGGACGGCTAACACAGAACTCTAAATCTAGGCGTAAGTTACAAAAAATAAAAAAGAAATTATCAAAGATTTAAACTAATTACACCTAATCTAAGGGCCCTATGAAAATAAAAAAGCCCCCCCCAAAAAAATACAAATACCCCCCAAACAGTAAAACCCACCACCCACACAACCAACCCCCAAATAAAAACCTAATCTAAAAAACCTAAGCTCCCCATTGCCCTGAAAAGGGCATTTGGATGGGCATTTAGCTCTATTACAGCCCAAACCCTAACCTAAAAATAAAACCCACCCAATACACCCTTAAAAAATCCTAACACTAACCCCAGAAGATTCACTTACAGTTTTGAAGATCCGACATCCATCCTCCAAGAAGCTGGCAGAATTCTTCATCCAAGAGGCCGAAGTCTTCATCTATGCCCGCAGAAGTCTTCACCCAGACGGCATCTTCTATCTTCATCCATCCAGCGTGGAGCGGCTCCATCTTCAAGACATCCAACACGGAGCATCCTCTTCAATCGACGGCTTCTTCGGAATGAAGGTTCCTTTAAATGACGTCATCCAAGATGGCGTCCCTTAGATTCCGATTGGCTAATAGAATTCGATCAGCAAATCCGAATTAAGGTTGAAAAAATCCTATTGGCTGTTGCAATCAGGTTTGATTGGAACAGCCAATAGAATGCAAGCTCAATCCTATTGGCTGATTGGATCAGCTAATAGGATTGAAGTTCAATCCTATTGGCTGATTGCAACAGCCAATAGGATATTTTCAACCTTAATTCCCATTGGCTGATAGAATTCTATCAGCCAATCAGCCAATCGAAATCTAAGGGACGCCATCTTGGATGAAGTCATTTAAAGGAACCTTCATTCCGAAGAAGTCGTCGATTGAAGAGGATGCTCCGCATTGGATGTCTTGAAGATGGAGCCGCTCCACGCCGGATGAATGAAGATAGAAGATGCCGTCTGGGTGAAGACTTCTGCGGGCTTGGATGAAGACTTCGGCCAGCTTCTTGAAGGATGGATGTAGGATCTTCAAAACTGTAAGTGAATCTTCTGGGGTTAGTGTTAGGATTTTTTAAGGGTGTATTGGGTGGGTTTTATTTTTAGGTTAGGGTTTGGGCTGCAATAGAGCTAAATGCCCTTTTAAGGGCAATGCCCATTCAAATGCACTTTTCAGGGCAATGGGGAGCTTAGTTTTTTTTTTAGTTAGGCTTTTATTTGGGGGGTTGGTTGTGTGGTTGGTGGGTTTTACTGTTGGGGGGTGTTTATATTTTTATATTACAGGTAATAGAGCTGATTTCTTTGGGGCAATGCCCCGCAAAAGGCCATTTTAAGGGCTATTTGTAGTTTATTGTAGGTTAGGGGTTTTTTTTATTTTGGAGGGGCTTTTTTATTTTCATAGGGCCCTTAGAATAGGTGTAATTACTTTAAATCTTTGATAATTTCTTTTTTATTTTTTGTAACTTAGTTGTTAGTTTTTTGTAACTTTGTAATTTTTTAGTGTAGATTTAAATTAATTGAGTAGAGTTAGGTGTTTAAATATATAATATAGTTAATTTAATGTGTAGTTTATTGTAATTTTAGTATAAAAGTTAGGGTAGGTTAATTATTAATTTAATATAGTTTAATGTAATTTTAAAGGTAAGTTTAAATTTATTATAAGATAGGGATGTGTTAATATTTAATATAAATTTAGCGGGTTGTTAGGTTAAGGGGTTAATAGGTTAATTTAGTTTATGGCGATGTGGGGGGCTGGCGGTTTAGGGGTTTATAACTTTATTTAGTTGTGATGGGCTCCGGGAGTGGCGGGATAGGGGTTAATAACATAATGTAGGTGGTGGCGGTGTAGGGGGCAACAGATTAGGGGTTAATAACATAATGTAGGTGGCGGTGGGCTCCGGGAGCGGAGGGATAGGGGTTAATACATTTATTAGAGTTGCGGTGGGCTCCGGGAGCGGCGGTTTAGGGGTTAATAACTTTATTTAGTTGCGGCGGGGTCAGGGAGTGGCAGGATAGAGGTTAATAACATAATGTGGGTTGCGGCGGTGTAGGGACAGCAGATTAGGGGTTAATAACATAATGTAGGCGGCGGTGGGTTTCCGAGAGCGGAGGGATAGGGGTTAATACATTAATTAGAGTTGCTGTGGTCTCTGGGAGCGGCAGTTTAGGGGTTAACAAATTTATTAGACTGGCGGTGGGCTCCGGGAGCAGCGGGATAGGGGTTAAACATTTTAGTATAGTGGCGGTGCTTAGTGACAGTATACAAATAAAGCTGGGAAAAAGCCGAAGAGCAGCGAGATCGATGACTGTTAGTTAACAACAGTCCGCTGTTCATCGCCCCATACTTGGTGCGCGGCTTTTTGACAGCTTTTTTGTTAAATATGGAGAGCTTATTCAGGTCCGCGGCAGCGATGTTAGGCGATGTCAGGTGAGCGTATTGGTGCCGGCGAATGCAGCACAGTTGACGGCTTGATAAATAGGCCTCATTATCTCCACATTAAGCTATGACCTGCTACATATGCATTTTTCACTAAAACTAGACATTTGCTGAAAGAGACAAATAAATGGTTAAAGCGCATCCTATATCTGCACATTTAAGCTATGACCTGCTACATATCTGTTTGGAGCTAAAACTAGACATTTGCTGAAAGGAAGAAATAAATGGTTAAAGCGCATCCTATATCTGCACATTTAAGCTATGACCTGCTACATATGCGTTTTTCGCTAAAACTAGACATTTGCTGAAAGAGACAAATAAATGGTCAAGGGCATCCTATATCTGCACATTTTGCACATTACACAAACACAACTGTTAGAGAACATTACAGTGGCAATTGTCTAACTTCTGAACCATGCTGTGCACAAGTACTCACCAACGAGCCAACCATGGGGAAACTGTCTGTTCTCAAGCTGCTGCCAGAGTGACAACTGCCTGAGGATACGGGCATCATGACAGGCTCCCCCAAAATTTGCACACACATGCATAATTCTCATATGTGTGTCACAAACGAACTGCACGTTCAAACTATGAAAGTGTTTGCGATTTTGGAAGGGGCCCTCTTCTGCTGGAGCCGCAGCGCAATATGAGTGCAATCTATTGCTCCCAGAACATTCGGCATTTCAGCAATTGCATAGAATTCCCTCTTGAGTCGCCTCCTATCTTCCTCATTTTGAGGGAATCCTACGTAAAGCTTAGTAATTCTTATCATGGCGTTCAGAAACTTGTAAAAAACCACAGAGAAGGTTCGCTGAGACAACCCAGATATGCATCCCTCTGGACATGTATGCAGCAAAGCATCTTGGACATGCCAGGAATAGCAGTGCGCATATGTCTGTGTGGCTCCAGATAAGGCTTAAGTACATTGTAAAGACTCAATAGCTGCTGTGTATTGAGCCTATACTTGTCGAAAACCTTGAAATTGCTCATGTAATCCAAGGTGAGCCTCACCCTGTGAACACGAGGACCCCTAATCAGACGTTTCCCCACGCCTCTCTTGGAGATGCCGAGCCCGCCTGATTCTGTTGTACAATACTTGTCCAACAGCATCTACACACTCTAACTGGGGGTTATCCATATTTGCAAAGCCAAGCAGCACAAAGCCAAACAGCAGAGCAAACGCACAAGGAGTAACAAGGTATGCAAAAACACAAAAGCGATTTGATACAATGTCGATCACAAGGGATGCTTTTGCCATGGTGTTTGGGTGATTTATAGTGCAAAATGTCCAATGGTAGCGTTTTTGCAAATGCTTTCAAAGTGGGTGGTTTTTATTGTGTTTGATGAAATGTTGTTTTTCCCCAATAAATCGTAAAGTGAAAGTGTTAAAGTGTAAAATGTAACATATACAGTGCATCTCTATAATGTTTGTTCCTATGCGTAACAAGTACGTATTAAACGCAATGTTATAGTAAAAAACACATATCCACCGCTAACATGATTAAAAGTGTATACTTGTGTATAATGTGTGCATAGACATGGCATAGAGTCTGATTGATCAATGTTGCTGCAATATTGTTGCAAAGCGATAAAGTAACGGCTGACATATATAATATTATATATATAAGTGATTGTCGAGATTTCAATATTTTACGTATACCATTGAAATCGCAATAATAATGAAGATCTTCCAACCCTCTCGTCTACGTATATGTAATATTGTAATATTGATTGAGAAACTGATGAAAGAGGCAGTAAGCCAGTAAGGTCTTAATGCTGGAATCTGTATGGTTGAAGCTTAGAATGATGTCATCATATTAGCTACATGCCTGTCTAGTTTCTAAATCTTCGTTCTCTTGTACTAGATTGCAACATTCTTATTGTGTGATGACTAAAAAGATAAATGTGTGCTTTGTTGTTATGTGATGTGTGTTATGTACATCTATGTATGTATTGTGATTCTCTGCCACATATGTTCATTTATCTAAAGCAGTATAGCGACAACTATAATATTTTCTAAGGATATCATTATTCTACGGAATTCCTAATGATATATTATGAGTAAATCATGATGTTAAAGGGACACTAAAGCCATAATTTCTTTCATGATTTAGAGAGAGAATCCAATGTTAAACAACCTTCCAATGTACTTGTATGATATAAATGTGTTCATTGTTTATATATCGTTAGTTGAATAAATAGCAATGCACATGGGTGAGGCAATGACAAAAGGCATCTATGTGCAGCCATCATTCATCATCTGGTGAGCCTATCTAGATATGCTGTACATCAAAGCATATGAAGAGAATAAATGAAATGATATAATAGACGTAAATGAGACAACTGTTTAAAATTGCCTACTGTTTCTGAATAATGAAATTTAAAAAAGTATTTTTTATGTCCGTTTAAATATGACTTAAGTCTTGAAACAGATTTCGTATTGGTGATGATAGAATTGATCGTGATTTATATTTGATGTAATGTAATTTCCTAAAAGAATTTGATGTTGTAATGTTC